>NC_052169.1:4170914-4301316 GCF_902713615.1 Scyliorhinus canicula | reverse complement strand
CAGTGTCAGCATGTCAGTTACACTCTGTATCAACAGCACAGTGTCAGCATGTCAGTTACACTCTGTATCAACAGCACAGTGTCACGTGTCAGTTACACTCTGTATCACAGCACAGTGTCACATGTCAGTTACACTCTGTATCAACAGCACAGTGTCAGCGTGTCAGTTACACTCTGTATCACAGCACAGTGTCACATGTCAGTTACACTCTGTATCAACAGCAAGTGTCAGCTGTCAGTTACACCCTGTATCAACAGCACAGTATCAGCATGTCAGTTACACCCTGTCAACAGCACAGTATCAGCGTGTCAGTTACACTCTGTATCAACAGCACAGTGTCAGCATGTCAGTTACACTCTGTATCAACAGCACAGTGTCAGCATGTCAGTTACACTCTGTATCAACAGCACAGTGTCACCATGTCAGTTACACTCTGTATCAACAGCACAGTGTCAGCATGTCAGTTACACTCTGTATCAACAGCAGTATCAGCCTGTCAGTTACACTCTGTATCAACAGCACAGTGTCAGCATGTCAGTTACACTCTGTATCAACAGCACAGTGTCAGCATGTCAGTTACACTCTGTATCAACAGCACAGTGTCACCATGTCAGTTACACTCTGTATCAACAGCACAGTATCAGCGTGTCAGTTACACTCTGTATCAACAGCACAGTGTCAGCGTGTCAGTTACACTCTGTATCAACAGCACAGTGTCAGCATGTCAGTTACACTCTGTATCAACAGCACAGTGTAAGCATGTCAGTTACACTCTGTATCAACAGCACAGTGTCAGCGTGTCAGTTACACTCTGTATCAACAGCAGTATCAGCATGTCAGTTACACTCTGTATCAACAGCACAGTGTCAGCGTGTCAGTTACACTCTGTATCAACAGCACAGTGTCACCATGTCAGTTACACTCTGTATCAACAGCAGTATCAGCATGTCAGTTACACTCTGTATCAACAGCACAGTGTCAGCGTGTCAGTTACACCCTGTATCAACAGCACAGTGTCACCATGTCAGTTACACTCTGTATCAACAGCAGTATCAGCATGTCAGTTACACTCTGTATCAACAGCACAGTGTCAGCGTGTCAGTTACACTCTGTATCAACAGCACAGTGTCAGCGTGTCAGTTACACCCTGTATCAACAGCACAGTGTCACCATGTCAGTTACACTCTGTATCAACAGCAGTATCAGCGTGTCAGTTACACCCTGTATCAACAGCAGTATCAGCATGTCAGTTACACTCTGTATCAACAGCACAGTATCAGCGTGTCAGTTACACTCTGTATCAACAGCAGTATCAGCATGTCAGTTACACTCTGTATCAACAGCACAGTATCAGCGTGTCAGTTACACTCTGTATCAACAGCACAGTGTCAGCGTGTCAGTTACACTCTGTATCAACAGCACAGTGTCAGCATGTCAGTTACACTCTGTATCAACAGCACAGTGTCAGCGTGTCAGTTACACCCTGTATCAACAGCACAGTGTCAGCGTGTCAGTTACACTCTGTATCAACAGCAGTATCAGCCTGTCAGTTACACTCTGTATCAACAGCACAGTGTCAGCGTGTCAGTTACACCCTGTATCAACAGCACAGTGTCACCATGTCAGTTACACTCTGTATCAACAGCAGTATCAGCGTGTCAGTTACACTCTGTATCAACAGCACAGTGTCAGCGTGTCAGTTACACTCTGTATCAACAGCACAGTGTCAGCATGTCAGTTACACTCTGTATCAACAGCACAGTGTCAGCGTGTCAGTTACACTCTGTATCAACAGCACAGTGTCAGCGTGTCAGTTACACTCTGTATCAACAGCACAGTATCAGCATGTCAGTTACACTCTGTATCAACAGCACAGTGTCAGCGTGTCAGTTACACTCTGTATCAACAGCAGTGTCAGCGTGTCAGTTACACTCTGTATCAACAGCACAGTGTCAGCGTGTCAGTTACACTCTGTATCAACAGCACAGTGTCAGCGTGTCAGTTACACTCTGTATCAACAGCACAGTGTCAGCGTGTCAGTTACACTCTGTATCAACAGCACAGTGTCAGCATGTCAGTTACACTCTGTATCAACAGCACAGTGTCAGCGTGTCAGTTACACTCTGTATCAACAGCACAGTGTCAGCGTGTCAGTTACACTCTGTATCAACAGCACAGTGTCAGCGTGTCAGTTACACTCTGTATCAACAGCACAGTGTCAGCGTGTCAGTTACACTCTGTATCAACAGCACAGTGTCAGCGTGTCAGTTACACTCTGTATCAACAGCACAGTGTCAGCGTGTCAGTTACACACTGTATCAACAGCACAGTGTCAGCATGTCAGTTACACTCTGTATCAACAGCACAGTATCAGCGTGTCAGTTACACTCTGTATCAACAGCACAGTGTCAGCATGTCAGTTACACTCTGTATTAACAGCACAGTGTCAGCGTGTCAGTTACACCCTGTATCAACAGCACAGTGTCAGCGTGTCAGTTACACTCTGTATCAACAGCACAGTGTCAGCGTGTCAGTTACACTCTGTATCAACAGCACAGTGTCAGCGTGTCAGTTACACTCTGTATCAACAGCACAGTGTCAGCGTGTCAGTTACACTCTGTATCAACAGCACAGTGTCAGCATGTCTGTTACACTCTGTATCAACAGCACAGTGTCAGCGTGTCAGTTACACTCTGTATCAACAGCAGTATCAGCATGTCAGTTACACTCTGTATCAACAGCACAGTGTCAGCGTGTCAGTTACACCCTGTATCAACAGCACAGTGTCAGCGTGTCAGTTACACTCTGTATCAACAGCACAGTGTCAGCGTGTCAGTTACACCCTGTATCAACAGCACAGTGTCAGCGTGTCAGTTACACTCTGTATCAACAGCAGTATCAGCATGTCAGTTACACTCTGTATCAACAGCACAGTATCAGCATGTCAGTTACACTCTGTATCAACAGCACAGTATCAGCATGTCAGTTACACTCTGTATCAACAGCACAGTATCAGCATGTCAGTTACACTCTGTATCAACAACACAGTGTCAGCGTGTCAGTTACACTCTGTATCAACAGCACAGTGTCAGCGTGTCAGTTACACCCTGTATCAACAGCAGTATCAGCATGTCAGTTACACTCTGTATCAACAGCACAGTATCAGCATGTCAGTTACACTCTGTATCAACAGCACAGTGTCAGCGTGTCAGTTACACTCTGTATCAACAGCACAGTGTCAGCGTGTCAGTTACACTCTGTATCAACAGCACAGTATCAGCGTGTCAGTTACACTCTGTATCAACAGCACAGTGTCAGCGTGTCAGTTACACTCTGTATCAACAGCACAGTGTCAGCATGTCAGTTACACTCTGTATCAACAGCACAGTGTCAGCGTGTCAGTTACACTCTGTATCAACAGCACAGTGTCAGCGTGTCAGTTACACTCTGTATCAACAGCACAGTGTCAGCGTGTCAGTTACACTCTGTATCAACAGCACAGTGTCAGCGTGTCAGTTACACTCTGTATCAACAGCAGTATCAGCGTGTCAGTTACACTCTGTATCAACAGCACAGTGTCAGCGTGTCAGTTACACCCTGTATCAACAGCAGTATCAGCGTGTCAGTTACACTCTGTATCAACAGCACAGTGTCAGCATGTCAGTTACACTCTGTATCAACAGCACAGTGTCAGCGTGTCAGTTACACCCTGTATCAACAGCAGTATCAGCGTGTCAGTTACACTCTGTATCAACAGCACAGTGTCAGCCTGTCAGTTACACTCTGTATCAGCAGCACAGTGTCAGCGTGTCAGTTACACTCTGTATCAACAGCACAGTGTCAGCGTGTCAGTTACACTCTGTATCAACAGCAGTATCAGCGTGTCAGTTACACTCTGTATCAACAGCACAGTGTCAGCGTGTCAGTTACACTCTGTATCAACAGCACAGTGTCAGCATGTCAGTTACACTCTGTATCAACAGCACAGTATCAGCATGTCAGTTACACTCTGTATCAACAGCACAGTGTCAGCGTGTCAGTTACACACTGTATCAACAGCACAGTGTCAGCATGTCAGTTACACTCTGTATCAACAGCACAGTGTCAGCATGTCAGTTACACTCTGTATCAACAGCACAGTGTCAGCGTGTCAGTTACACTCTGTATCAACAGCAGTATCAGCCTGTCAGTTACACTCTGTATCAACAGCACAGTGTCAGCATGTCAGTTACACTCTGTATCAACAGCACAGTGTCAGCGTGTCAGTTACACTCTGTATCAACAGCACAGTGTCAGCGTGTCAGTTACACTCTGTATCAACAGCACAGTGTCAGCGTGTCAGTTACACTCTGTATCAACAGCACAGTGTCAGCATGTCAGTTACACCCTGTATCAACAGCACAGTGTCAGCGTGTCAGTTACACTCTGTATCAACAGCACAGTGTCAGCGTGTCAGTTACACTCTGTATCAACAGCACAGTGTCAGCATGTCAGTTACACCCTGTATCAACAGCACAGTATCAGCGTGTCAGTTACACTCTGTATCAACAGCACAGTGTCACCATGTCAGTTACACACTGTATCAACAGCACAGTGTCAGCGTGTCAGTTACACTCTGTATCAACAGCACAGTGTCAGCATGTCAGTTACACTCTGTATCAACAGCACAGTGTCACCATGTCAGTTACACTCTGTATCAACAGCACAGTGTCAGCGTGTCAGTTACACACTGTATCAACAGCACAGTGTCAGCGTGTCAGTTACACTCTGTATCAACAGCACAGTGTCAGCATGTCAGTTACACTCTGTATCAACAGCACAGTGTCAGCATGTCAGTTACACTCTGTATCAACAGCACAGTGTCAGCGTGTCAGTTACACTCTGTATCAGCAGCACAGTGTCAGCATGTCAGTTACACTCTGTATCAACAGCACAGTGTCAGCGTGTCAGTTACACACTGTATCAACAGCACAGTGTCAGCGTGTCAGTTACACTCTGTATCAACAGCACAGTGTCAGCGTGTCAGTTACACACTGTATCAACAGCACAGTGTCACCATGTCAGTTACACACTGTATCAACAGCACAGTGTCAGCGTGTCAGTTACACTCTGTATCAACAGCACAGTATCACCATGTCAGTTACACTCTGTATCAACAGCACAGTGTCAGTGTGTCAGTTACACTCTGTATCAACAGCACAGTGTCAGCGTGTCAGTTACACTCTGTATCAACAGCACAGTGTCAGCGTGTCAGTTACACTCTGTATCAACAGCACAGTGTCAGCGTGTCAGTTACACTCTGTATCAACAGCACAGTGTCAGCGTGTCAGTTACACTCTGTATCAACAGCACAGTGTCAGCGTGTCAGTTACACTCTGTATCAACAGCACAGTGTCAGCGTGTCAGTTACACTCTGTATCAACAGCACAGTGTCAGCGTGTCAGTTACACCCTGTATCAACAGCACAGTATCAGCGTGTCAGTTACACTCTGTATCAACAGCACAGTGTCAGCGTGTCAGTTACACTCTGTATCAACAGCACAGTGTCAGCGTGTCAGTTACACTCTGTATCAACAGCAGTGTCAGCGTGTCAGTTACACTCTGTATCAACAGCACAGTGTCAGCATGTCAGTTACACTCTGTATCAACAGCAGTGTCAGCGTGTCAGTTACACCCTGTATCAACAGCAGTGTCAGCATGTCAGTTACACTCTGTATCAACAGCACAGTGTCAGCGTGTCAGTTACACTCTGTATCAACAGCACAGTATCAGCGTGTCAGTTACACTCTGTATCAACAGCACAGTGTCAGCATGTCAGTTACACCCTGTATCAACAGCACAGTGTCAGCGTGTCAGTTACACTCTGTATCAACAGCACAGTGTCAGCGTGTCAGTTACACTCTGTATCAACAGCACAGTGTCAGCATGTCAGTTACACACTGTATCAACAGCACAGTATCACCATGTCAGTTACACACTGTATCAACAGCACAGTATCACCATGTCAGTTACACTCTGTATCAACAGCACAGTGTCAGCGTGTCAGTTACACTCTGTATCAACAGCACAGTATCAGCGTGTCAGTTACACTCTGTATCAACAGCACAGTGTCAGCATGTCAGTTACACCCTGTATCAACAGCACAGTATCAGCGTGTCAGTTACACTCTGTATCAACAGCACAGTGTCAGCGTGTCAGTTACACTCTGTATCAACAGCACAGTATCAGCATGTCAGTTACACTCTGTATCAACAGCAGTGTCAGCGTGTCAGTTACACTCTGTATCAACAGCAGTGTCAGCGTGTCAGTTACACTCTGAATCAACAGCACAGTGTCAGCGTGTCAGTTACACTCTGTATCAACAGCACAGTGTCAGCGTGTCAGTTACACTCTGTATCAACAGCAGTGTCAGCGTGTCAGTTACACTCTGTATCAACAGCAGTATCAGCGTGTCAGTTACACTCTGTATCAACAGCACAGTGTCAGCGTGTCAGTTACACTCTGTATCAACAGCACAGTGTCAGCGTGTCAGTTACACTCTGTATCAACAGCACAGTGTCAGCGTGTCAGTTACACTCTGTATCAACAGCACAGTATCAGCATGTCAGTTACACTCTGTATCAACAGCACAGTGTCAGCCTGTCAGTTACACTCTGTATCAACAGCACAGTATCAGCGTGTCAGTTACACTCTGTATCAACAGCACAGTATCAGCGTGTCAGTTACACTCTGTATCAACAGCACAGTGTCAGCATGTCAGTTACACTCTGTATCAACAGCACAGTGTCAGCCTGTCAGTTACACTCTGTATCAACAGCACAGTGTCAGCGTGTCAGTTACACACTGTATCAACAGCACAGTGTCAGCGTGTCAGTTACACTCTGTATCAACAGCACAGTGTCAGCGTGTCAGTTACACTCTGTATCAACAGCACAGTGTCAGCGTGTCAGTTACACTCTGTATCAACAGCACAGTATCAGCGTGTCAGTTACACTCTGTATCAACAGCACAGTGTCAGCGTGTCAGTTACACTCTGTATCAACAGCACAGTGTCAGCGTGTCAGTTACACTCTGTATCAACAGCACAGTGTCACCATGTCAGTTACACTCTGTATCAACAGCACAGTGTCAGTGTGTCAGTTACACTCTGTATCAACAGCACAGTGTCACCATGTCAGTTACACTCTGTATCAACAGCACAGTGTCAGTGTGTCAGTTACACTCTGTATCAACAGCACAGTGTCAGCATGTCAGTTACACACTGTATCAACAGCAGTATCAGCGTGTCAGTTACACTCTGTATCAACAGCACAGTGTCAGCATGTCAGTTACACTCTGTACCAACAGCACAGTGTCAGCGTGTCAGTTACACTCTGTATCAACAGCACAGTATCAGCATGTCAGTTACACTCTGTATCAACAGCACAGTGTCAGCGTGTCAGTTACACTCTGTATCAACAGCACAGTGTCAGCGTGTCAGTTACACTCTGTATCAACAGCACAGTGTCAGCGTGTCAGTTACACTCTGTATCAACAGCACAGTGTCAGCCTGTCAGTTACACTCTGTATCAACAGCACAGTGTCAGCGTGTCAGTTACACTCTGTATCAACAGCACAGTATCAGCGTGTCAGTTACACTCTGTATCAACAGCACAGTGTCAGCCTGTCAGTTACACTCTGTATCAACAGCACAGTGTCACCATGTCAGTTACACTCTGTATCAACAGCACAGTGTCAGCGTGTCAGTTACACTCTGTATCAACAGCACAGTATCAGCGTGTCAGTTACACTCTGTATTAACAGCACAGTGTCAGCCTGTCAGTTACACCCTGTATCAACAGCACAGTGTCAGCCTGTCAGTTACACTCTGTATCAACAGCACAGTGTCAGCATGTCAGTTACACTCTGTATCAACAGCACAGTGTCAGCGTGTCAGTTACACTCTGTATCAACAGCACAGTGTCAGCATGTCAGTTACACTCTGTATCAACAGCACAGTGTCAGCGTGTCAGTTACACTCTGTATCAACAGCACAGTGTCAGCGTGTCAGTTACACTCTGTATCAACAGCACAGTATCAGCATGTCAGTTACACTCTGTATCAACAGCACAGTGTCAGTGTGTCAGTTACACTCTGTATCAACAGCACAGTGTCAGCATGTCAGTTACACTCTCTATCAACAGCACAGTATCAGCATGTCAGTTACACTCTGTATCAACAGCACAGTGTCAGCGTGTCAGTTACACTCTGTATCAACAGCAGTGTCAGCATGTCAGTTACACTCTGTATCAACAGCACAGTGTCACCATGTCAGTTACACTCTGTATCAACAGCACAGTATCAGCGTGTCAGTTACAATTTCTGTTTTCTTGAGCTACGGAAAGACCTCAACAACTCCACCATTTTTTCATTTGATCAAGAGATATTCAAGGTTAGTTCGATGAACTATAACGCTGGTCAGCATCAAACTCTCCCAGGAAAGGTACAGCACGGGGTTAGATACTGAGTAATGCTCCCTCTACACTGTCCCCATCAAACACTCCCAGGACAGGTACAGCACGGGGTTAGATACAGAGTAAAGCTCCCTCTACACTGTCCTCATCAAACACATCCCAGGATAGGACAGCACGGGGTTAGATACAGAGTAAAGCTCCCTCTACACTGTCCCCATCAAACACTCCCAGGACAGGGACAGCACGGGGTTAGATACAGAGTAAAGCTCCCTCTACACTGTCCCCATCAAACACTCCCAGGACAGGTACAGCACGGGGTTAGATACAGAGTAAAGCTCCCTCTACACTGTCCCAGCAAGCACCCTTTACTACAGCGCTGGATATTCTGGCCGCAATGTGCCTCTGAGTGGTTCCCCTGACTCCCGCAGCGATTTCCCACAGGTTAATGATAGTTTGGTGCCAATTCCAGTTTGAGGGGCTGTGAACCTCTAACTCTGGAGTTGAGTGATGGAAACGTTATGTTGGGAGGCTGTTGCCATGCTGCTGATCTGTATGAATGAGCTGGATCTTGGTGTAAAAGGGACATTTTGAAAATTTGCAGGTGATCGGAGTCAAGAAGCAGTGTGAAGTGGGAGATGTCCAGTGTCCGACCTCAAAAGGAAATAAACAAATCTGTGGAATGTGTGGAGAGATGGAGTTCAATGCGGAGAAATGTGAAGTGGTTAATTTTGGTGGAAGAATATGGGGAGACAATTTAAAATATAAAAGGTCACAAACATAAAGGATGTGCAGGAGCAAGGGAACCTTCCTGTCTTTGTTCTTAAGTCATTGAAGGCGACAGGTTGAAAGAACTGTTAATTCCGCGTACAGACTCCTCGGTTTTAGTGTTAGGGATACAGAATACACTAACAGGGGCAAAGTCCTTCCATCCACCATGGAGGCTGGAGTTGAAATAATGAATCAGAACTTCAAGCATCTATGTCACCATCCCAGAGTTTGTTTAGGTGGATGTCCTTCCCCTCGTTCCGACCTGAATTCCTCCGGATTGATCCTCTCTATTTCTGGGACTGACATGCCACAGATCAAATGTCCCAGGCCTGTGAGCGTGGTGGCCTCGAGCTCGGGCACTGGCTGCCCATTCCGCTGCAGAAAGCTGCCAAATGCCACCTTCCTCTATAAGACACAAGAAGGTGCAATGAACAGAATCAACATTTTTTTTTGGAAAATAATTTTTATTCAAATTTTTCAACTACAAATTTTCTCCCAACCATAAAATAAACAGAGTATAAAAATAAACAGAAGGAACACCCCACCCCCCCAATACAAAGCAATAAATTAATAATACAAAAAAAACAAGAAAGTTGCAAACAAACAGTCGCAAAAACAAACCCCCTTAGCAGATCCCTAACCCACCCCCCCGTACCGCGCGCCCCCCCCCCCCCCCGTACCGCCCCCCCCCCCCCCCCCCCCCCCCCCGTACTGCACCCCCGCCCCACCAGAAAATCGAGAAAAGGGCCCTTGCAACGACCCCCTCAGGGCAAACTTGACCTCCTCCAGCCTGATGAACCCGGCCATGTCGTTAATCCAGGCCTCTGGGCTCGGGGGCTTCGCGTCCCTCCACTGCAAAAGAATCCTACGCCGGGCTACTAGAGACGCAAAGGCCAGGGTACCGGCCTCTCTCGCCGCCTCCACTCCCGGCTCCGATGCTACCCCAAAGATCGCGAGCCCCCAGCCCGGCTCCACCCTGGAGCCGACCACCTTGGACAAGGTCCCCGCCACCCCCTTCCAAAACCCCTCCAACGCCGGACACGCCCAGAACATGTGGGTATGGTTCGCCGGGCCACCCCGAGCACCTCCCACACCTGTCCTCTCCCCCAAAGAATCGGCTCAGCCTGGCCCCAGTCATGTGCGCCCTATGCAGCACCTTCAGCTGAATCAAGCTGAGCCGTGCGCAAGAAGAGGATGAATTCACCCTCCCCAGTGCGTCCGCCCACATCCCCTTGTCGATCTCCTCCCCCAACTCCTCTTCCCACTTCGCTTTCAGCTCCTCCACCGAGGCCTCCCCCTCTTCCTGCATCACCTGATAAATTGCCGAGATCCTACCCTCACCGACCCACATCCCTGAGAGCGCCCTATCCTGCACCCCCCCTTGGCGGCAATAGCGGAAACTCCGCCACCTGCCGCCTAACAAACGCCCTAATCTGCATATACCTGAAATTATTCCCGGGGGGGAGGCCCCACTTCCCCTCCAACTCCTCTAAAGTCGCAAACTGCCCGTCGAGGAACAGGTCCCCATCCGCCTGATGCCTGCCTTATGCCAACTCAAAAACCCTCCATCTATTCTCCCTCATGCAAACCGGTGATTGCCCCGTATCGGGGCCCACACTGAGGCCTTCACTTCCCCCCGATGTTGCCTCCACTGTCCCAAATTTTGAGGGAAGCTACCACTACCGGACTCGTAGAATATCTTGCCGGGGGGAGTGGGAGCGGGGCCGTCACCAGTGCCTCCAAACTCGTACCCAGACAGGACACCACCTCCAACCTCTTCCATGCGGCACCCTCCCCCTCCATCACCCACCTACGGATCATTGCCACATTCGCAGCCCAGTAGTATCCACACAAGTTGGGCAACGCCAACCCACCCACCTCCCTGCCTCGTTCCAGGAATACCCTCCTCACCCTCGGGGTCTTGCGCGCCCACACAAACCCCAGAATACTCCTGTTAACCCTCCTAAAAAAAGCCTTCGGGATCAATATGGGGAGGCACTGGAAGAGAAACAAGCACCTTGGGAGCAACGTCATCTTAACTGACTGGACCCTACCCGCCAAAGAGAGCGGCAACGTGTCCCACCTCCTGAACTCCTCCTCCATCTGTTCCACCAACCTCGAAAAATTTAGCCTATGCAGGGCCCCCCAGCTCCTAGCTATCTGGACCCCAAGATATCTAAAGCTCCTCTCCGCCCTCTTCAACGGGAGCTCTCCTATCTCCCTCTCCTGGTCCCCCAGGTGCAGCACAAACAGCTCACTCTTCCCCACGTTGAGCTTATAGCCCGAGAAATCCCCAAAGTCCCCAAGTATCTTCAGCACCTTTGGCATCTCCCCCCCCCCCCCCCCCCCCCCCGCCGGATCCGCAATGTACAACAGTAAATCATCCACGTACAGCGCCAATCGGTGCCCCCCCCCACCCCCCCCCCCCCCCCCCCACCCCCCACCCCCCACCCCCCCCCCCCCCCCCCCCCCCACCCCCCCGGCGCACAATCCCCCTCCAGTTCTTCGAGTCCCTCTGTGCCATGGCCAAGGGCTCAATCGCTAACGTGAAGAGCAGGGGAGACAAGGGGCACCCCTGCCTCGCCCCCCGGG
This sequence comes from Scyliorhinus canicula, assembly GCF_902713615.1. Taxonomy (NCBI): domain Eukaryota; kingdom Metazoa; phylum Chordata; class Chondrichthyes; order Carcharhiniformes; family Scyliorhinidae; genus Scyliorhinus; species Scyliorhinus canicula. The sequence continues at coordinate 4,289,503 of NC_052169.1, read as the reverse complement.
ACAGCCGGATGTCCTCTGACCTCCTCCCATTCGTCACCATGCTCGCTACCGGGGCTCTATACAGCACCTCACCCAGCACAGAATCAACATTTTGATCGACCTGTAAAAATGAAGGAAGACGAAGGTGGAATTTGGGTTTTATTACTGGGTCGGTTTCCTGTTTGAATCATCCCATCAGCACCAAACTCTTGTCTAATCTCTGCCAACTGTAGCTTTACCTGAAGCAGCTTCCTGTTACGAGAAGTATCAATGGCAGCTGTAGCTCAATGAGAATCTTCCTGCCTTCACTCAGGAGGTTCGAGGTTCATGTACAACACCAGAGACTTGGGCACATAATCCAGGCTGGCACTTCCTACAGCGCTGAGGGAGTGCGGCACTGAGGGAGTGAGGCACTGAGGGAGTGCAGCACTGAGGGAGTGCGGCACTGAGGGAGTGAGGCACTGAGGGAGTGCGGCACTGAGGGAGTGAGGCACTGAGGGAGTGCGGCACTGAGGGAGTGAGGCACTGAGGGAGTGAGGCACTGAGGGAGTGGGGCACTGAGGGAGTGAGGCACTGAGGGAGTGAGGCACTGAGGGAGTGAGGCGCTGAGGGAGTGCGGTGCTGAGGGAGTGCAGCACTGAGGGAGTGAGGCACTGAGGGAGTGAGGCACTGAGGGAGTGTGAGGGAGTGAGGCACTGAGGGAGTGAGGCACTGAGGGAGTGCAGCACTGAGGGAGTGAGGCACTGAGGGAGTGAGGTACTGAGGGAGTAAGGCACTGAGGGAGTGAGGCACTGAGGGAGTGAGGCACTGAGGGAGTGGGGCGCTGAGGGAGTGCGGCGCTGAGGGAGTGCAGCGCTGAGGGAGTGCAGCGCTGAGGGAGTGCAGCGCTGAGGGAGTGCAGCACTGAGGGAGTGAGGCACTGAGGGAGTGCGGCACTGAGGGAGTGCGGCGCTGAGGGAGTGAGGCACTGAGGGAGTGAGGCACTGAGGGAGTGAGGCGCTGAGGGAGTGAGGCACTGAGGGAGTGCAGCGCTGAGGGAGTGCGGCGCTGAGGGAGTGAGGCACTGAGGGAGTGCGGCGCTGAGGGAGTGAGGCGCTGAGGGAGTGAGGCGCTGAGGGAGTGAGGCACTGAGGGAGTGAGGCACTGAGGGAGTGATGCACTGAGGGAGTGCGGCACTGAGGGAGTGCGGCACTGAGGGAGTGAGGCACTGAGGGAGTGAGGCACTGAGGGAGTGAGGCACTGAGGGAGTGAGGCACTGAGGGAGTGAGGCACTGAGGGAGTGCGGCGCTGAGGGAGTGCAGTGCTGAGGGAGTGCAGTGCTGAGGGAGTGCGGCGCTGAGGGAGTGAGGCACTGAGGGAGTGCAGCACTGAGGGAGTGCAGCACTGAGGGAGTGGGGCGCTGAGGGAGTGAGGCACTGAGGGAGTGTGGCACTGAGGGAGTGTGGCACTGAGGGAGTGTGGCACTGAGGGAGTGGGGCACTGAGGGAGTGCGGCACTGAGGGAGTGAGGCACTGAGGGAGTGAGGCACTGAGGGAGTGGGGCGCTGAGGGAGTGCGGCACTGAGGGAGTGAGGCACTGAGGGAATGCGGCGCTGAGGGAGTGCGGCACTGAGGGAGTGAGTCACTGAGGGAGTGGGGCGCTGAGGGAGTGCGGTGCTGAGGGAGTGCAGCACTGAGGGAGTGCGGCACTGAGGGAGTGAGGCACTGAGGGAGTGAGGCGCTGAGGGAGTGCGGCACTGAGGGAGTGCAGCACTGAGGGAGTGCGGCACTGAGGGAGTGCGGCACTGAGGGAGTGCGGTGCTGAGGGAGTGCGGCATTGAGGGAGTGAGGCACTGAGGGAGTGCAGCACTGAGGGAGTGAGGCACCGAGGGAGTGCAGCACTGAGGGAGTGCGGCACTGAGGGAGTGAGGCACTGAGGGACTGCGGTGCTGAGGGAGTGAGGCACTGAGGGAGTGCAGCACTGAGGGAGTGCGGCACTGAGGGAGTGAGGCACTGAGGGAGTGCAGCACTGAGGGAGTGGGGCACTGAGGGAGTGATGCACTGAGGGAGTGAGGCACTGAGGGAGTGCGGCACTGAGGGAGTGAGGCACTGAGGGACTGCAGCACTGAGGGAGTGAGGCACTGAGGGAGTGCGGCACTGAGGGAGTGAGGCACTGAGGGAGTGCGGCACTGAGGGAGTGAGGCACTGAGGGACTGCGGTGCTGAGGGAGTGAGGCACTGAGGGAGTGCAGCACTGAGGGAGTGCAGCACTGAGGGAGTGAGGCACTGAGGGAGTGCAGCACTGAGGGACTGCAGCACTGAGGGAGTGAGGCACTGAGGGAGTGAGGCACTGAGGGAGTGCGGCACTGAGGGAGTGAGGCACTGAGGGAGTGCGGCACTGAGGGAGTGCGGCACTGAGGGAGTGCGGCACTGAGGGAGTGGGGCACTGAGGGAGTGATGCACTGAGGGAGTGAGGCACTGAGGGAGTGCGGCACTGAGGGAGTGAGGCACTGAGGGAGTGAGGCACTGAGGGACTGCAGCACTGAGGGAGTGAGGCACTGAGGGAGTGCGGCACTGAGGGAGTGAGGCACTGAGGGAGTGCAGCACTGAGGGAGTGAGGCACTGAGGGAGTGAGGCACTGAGGGAGTGAGGCACTGAGGGAGTGAGGCACTGAGGGAGTGAGGCGCTGAGGGAGTGCGGTGCTGAGGGAGTGCGGTGCTGAGGGAGTGCAGCACTGAGGGAGTGAGGCACTGAGGGAGTGAGGCACTGAGGGAGTGCGGTGCTGAGGGAGTGCAGCACTGAGGGAGTGAGGCACTGAGGGAGTGAGGCACTGAGGGAGTGGGGCACTGAGGGAGTGCGGCACTGAGGGAGTGAGGCACTGAGGGAGTGAGGCACTGAGGGAGTGAGGCACTGAGGGAGTGAGGCACTGAGGGAGTGCGGCACTGAGGGAGTGAGGCACTGAGGGAGTGAGGCACTGAGGGAGTGCGGCACTGAGGGAGTGGGGCGCTGAGGGAGTGAGGCACTGAGGGAGTGCAGCACTGAGGGAGTGAGGCACTGAGGGACTGCAGCACTGAGGGAGTGAGGCACTGAGGGAGTGGGGCACTGAGGGAGTGAGGCACTGAGGGAGTGCAGCACTGAGGGAGTGCGGCACTGAGGGAGTGCAGCACTGAGGGAGTGCGATGCTGAGGGAGTGAGGCACTGAGGGAGTGAGGCACTGAGGGACTGCAGCACTGAGGGAGTGAGGCACTGAGGGAGTGGGGCGCTGAGGGAGTGAGGCACTGAGGGAGTGCAGCACTGAGGGAGTGAGGCCCTATCATAGGTGCAGTTGAGATGTTAAACCAATGCCCCTTCTCCCCTCTCAGATGGACATAAAAGACCCTCGGCCCTATTCTGGGAACCTGCTGGAGAGATCCCCCTATGTCCAGGTGAAAATTGTCACACGGCCAACATCACTGAAACAGATTATCGAGCACAACCTTTGGGATCTTCCTGTGTCCATGCTGACCTCTGTGTTTCCTCCTTTATATCAGTGGCTACAATTCCACAGTGATTCATTCGTTGTAAAATGCCCTGAATTGGTGAAATGTGCTGTTCCAGTTCTTTTTCTCTGTTATGGAAGAGGCCCATTGAACATTTGGCCTGTCTCCAATTCCACTTCCAGGCCGAGGGCCAACAGAATCTAAACAGCAGCTTATCGCCTCCCTCCAAAACATCTCCAGGCATTTCAAGTGGAATTCATTAGCTTTGAACTTTGGCGACTGGAATCCAGGCAAATGCACCAGCCATTTTGTACACAGTGCGATCCCACAAGCAGCGGTTATATGGATGACCAATGAATGTATAATCTGAGGCTTTAGTTGGAGAAGGGAATGTCGGCCGGAACTCCAGGAGACCGCCCTAGTCTGTCCAACATCACTGCGGAATCTCCAGCACCGACTCGAACAGGTAGACAGGGCCTGAAGGTTAACCTGGTGACAATGTAGGACCCTTCAAATCTTACCCAGGACACTGACCAAGTGCAGCAATTATCTTCCCTGCTCCTGGGTAGAAACAAAAAAAATGCCACCGTTAGCTGATGAATCAGTTCTCCTCCATGTTGAACAGCACTGAGAGGAAGCACTGAGGGTGGCAAGGGTACAGAATATACTCTGGGTGGGGGACTTCAACGTCCATCACCAAGAGTGGCTGGGTAATAGCACCACAGACCGAGCTGGCTGGGTCCTAAAGGACAATAGCTGCTAGACTGGGACTGCAGCAAGTGGTGACGGAACCAACAAGAGGGAAAAACATACTTGACCTCATCCTCACCAACCTGCCTGCTGCAGATGTATCTATCCATGAGAGTATCGGTAGGAGTGACTACCGCCCAGTCCTTGTGGAGACAAAGTTCCGTCTTCACATTGAGGATACCCTCCCTCGCGTTGTGTGGCACTACCACCCTGCTAAATGGGGCAGCACGGTAGCACAGTGGTTAGCACAGTTGCATCACAGCTCCAGGGTCCCGGGTTCGATTCCTGGCTTGGGTCACTGTCTGTGCGGAGTCTGCACATTCTCCCTGTGTCTGCGTGGGTTTCCTCCGGGTGCTCCGGTTTCCTCCCACAGTCCAAAGATGTGCAGGCTCGATGGATTGGCCGCGATAAATTGCCCAAAAAAGGTGAGGTGGGGTTACTGGGTTACGGGGATAGGGTGGGAGTGTCGGCTTAAGTAGGGTGCTCTTTCCAAGGGCCGGTGCCGACTTGAAGGGCCAAATGGCCTCCTTCTGCACTGTAAATTCTATGATTCTATGATAGATTGGAACAGATCTAGCAACTCAAGACTTGGCATCCATGAGGTGCTGTGGGCCATCAGCAGCAGCAAAATTGAACTCAGCCACAATCTGTAACCTCATGGCCTGGTATATCCCCCACTCTACCATTACCACCAAGTCAGGGGATCAACCCTGGTTCAATGAAGAGTGCAGGAGAGCATGCCAGGAGCAACATCAGGCAGACCCAAAATGAGGTGTCAACCTGGTGAAGCTACAACACAGGATTACTTTGTGTGTGTCAAACAGCATAAGCAGCAAGTAATAGCCAGAGCTGAGTGAATCCACAACTAACGCATCAGATCTAAGCTCTGCTGTCCTGCCACATCCAGCCGTGAATGGTGGTGGACAATTAAACAACTCACTGGAGGAGAAGGCTCCACAAATATCCCCATCCTCAATGATGGAGTAGCCCAGCACAGTGGATGATCCATCTCGGTCTCCTCCGGAGGTCCCCAGCATCACAGATGTCAGTCTTCAGCCAATACGGTTCACTCCGCGTGGTATCAAGAAATGGCTGAAGGCACTGGATACTGCAAAGGCTATGGGCTCTGACAATATCCCAGCAATAGTACTGAAGACGTGTGCTCCAGAACTTGCCGCCCCCCTAGCCAAGCTCTTCCAGTACAGCTACAACACTGGCAACTACCCGGCAATGTGGAAATTGCCCAGGGGTGTCCTGTACACAAGAAACAGGACAAATCCAACCCAGCCAATTACTGCCCGATCGGTCTACTCTCCATCATCAGCAAAGTGATGGAAGGAGTCATCAACAGGGCTATCAAGCAGCACTTACTCAGCAATAACCTGATCACGGACACTCAGTTTGGGTTCCGCCAGGGTCACTCAGCTCCTGACCTCATTACAGCCTTGGTTCAAACATGGACAAGTCAATCATCTCAGCTCCAGGACATCAATGCAGGAGTTCCTCAGGGTAGTGTCCTCGGCCCCAACCATCTTCAGCTGCTTCATCAATGACCTCCCTTCCAACATAAGTCAGAAATGGGGATGTTTGCAGATGACTGTACAATGTTCAGCACCATTCGCGACTCCTCAGATAATGAAGCAGTCCATGTCCAAATGCAGCAAGACCTGGACAATATCCAGGCTTGGGGTTGACAAGTGGCAAGTTACACTCGCAAGTGCCAGGCAATGACCATCTCCAACAAGAGAGGATCTAACCATTGCCCCTTGACATTCAATGGCAACACCATCGCTGAATTCGCCACAATCAACATCCTGGGGGTTACCATTGATCAGAAACTGAACTGGACCCAGCCGTATAAATAGTGTGGCTACCAGGGCAGGTCAGAGGCTGGGAATCCTACGGCAAGTAACTCACCTCCTGACTCCCCAAAGCCTGTCCACTATCTGCAAGGCACAAGCCAGGAGTGTGATGGAATATTCCCCACTTGCCTGGATGAGCGCAGCTCCAACAACACTCAAGAAGTTCAACACCATCCAGGACAAAGCAGCCCCGCTTGATTGGTACCCCGTTCACAAACATTCTCTCCCTCCACCACCGACGCACAGTAGCAGCCGTGTGTACCATCTACAAGATGCACTGCAGTAACTCACCAAGGCTCCTCAGACAGCACCTTCCAAACCCACGATCACGATCATCTAGAAGGACAAGAGCAGCAGATACCTGGGAACCCCACCACCTGGAGGTTCCCCTCCGAGTCACTCCCCACACTGACTTGGAAATATATCGGCCGTTCCTTCACTGTCACTGGGGAAAATCCTGGAACTCCCTCCCTAAGAGCACAGTGGGTGTGCCTACTATTCAGGGACTGCAGCGGTTCAAGAAGGCAGCTCACCCCCACCTTCTGAAGGGCAACTAGGGATGGGCAATAAATGCTGTCTAACTAGCAACGCCCACATCCCGTAAAGGAATTCGCTGAGGTTTCTGCTTCTGATCACTGTCCAGGGGCGTGCAGCTGGAAACCAGAGTGTCTGTGGGTGCATAGAGGATTGGGCTCAGAAACGATGCCCTCCTTGGTCAAATAGCCATCCAACACCTCCAGGAGCGAGCTGAAGGAAAAAGCTGGAACAAGCGGGGGAGCGGGATGCAAGGGGAGAGGTGCGGGAGTGCAAGAGAAGGTCAATGTTACCTGTTTCTTATTCCATCCATCCATTTCCCCCAAGAAGGACAGAATTCCCAGGTCTGAGACATCCAGATCCTGAAGATCTCGGTCACTGAGTTGGGTAACTGCTTGGCCCAGCTGGAGGACCTGCCACGGTTTCATCGATCTCATGGAGCCGTACAACTGGGAACAGAGAAAGGAGGCAATTTAACACCAAGAGTTCTTCTGCAGCACTTTCCAAACACCTAGAAGAACAAGTGTAGCGACTGCATTGGAGAACCATCAGCTGGACGTTCCCCCCCCCCCCCCCGAGTCACTCACCATCCTGACTTGGCCATTGGTCACACATTGGCATTTACTCCATCGCCACAGGGTCAGTATCCTGGAACTGGCTTGGTTATACATGGAGCAAGAGCAGACCATTCAGCCCATCAACTCTGTTCTACCATACAATGGGATCATGGCAGATCTCAATTCCTTATAGAATTGGTTCCATATCCATTAATACCCCAGCTAGTCTCACTCTAATCTGCAGATTCCTGAGGTACCTGAGGCGTTGGGATCAATCTCCTTTGCCTCGGAGACGCCGTTCAGTGCTGGTCTCCTCAAACGTGGACCAGGTGGAACAGTGCCCAGGGGATCAGAGGCCCCCAAGTCAACACCCTTTGGGCAGGGTGGTATCCTGGCACTGCCAGGGTGCCCAGGCAGCACTGCCAGCTGGCAGGACACTGCCAGGGTGCCCAGGCAGCACTGCCAGCTGGCAGGACACTGCCAGGGTACCAGGTTGGCGCTGGCAGGACACTGCCAGGGTACCAGGTTGGCACTGCCATGGTGCCAAGCTTGCATTTAATTGCATGGTGGCGATCTCACCGGGGGTGCCATGCACGGCTGTTGGGGGAGGGGCTGGAGGGTCCGCCCATAGTGCATTGGGGCTGGGGAGGGTCGGGTCACTTTGGGGGCTACAGAGATTGGGACACTGTTTATCTCGCTACACTGGGGAGTTCAAGCGAGCGGAGTTCCTCGGTGAACACAACGGGGGCCTCAGACGTACATTCCTCACCGTGGCTCCCCGTCTAACGTGAGTGCGGTTTCATAGCAGCACGGTAGCATAGTGGTCAGCACAGTTGCTTCACAGCTCCAGGGTCCCAGGTTCAATTCCCTCCTGGGTCACTGTCTGTGCGGAGTCTGCACGTTCTCCCCGTCTCAGTGTGGGTTTCCTCCGGGTGCCCCGGTTTCCACCCACAGTCCAAAGATGTGCGGGTTAGGTGGATTGGCCGTGATAAATTGCCCTTCATGTCCAAAAAGGTTAATTGGGGTTACTGGGTGTAGGGGATGGGGTGAAGGAGGCATGTGCTTGAGTGGGGTGCTCTTTCCATGGGCCGGCGCAGACTTGATGGGCCGAATGGCCTCCTTCTGCACTGTAAATTCTATGATTTCTCAGCGCAGCGAGGGCCGGGAAACACGAGGGTAAACGCGCTCGCAATGGGACTTTATCCCCATTTGGTTCAATCCCACCCTGGATAACTGAAGCATTACTTCCATAGTGCTCCGCACTCACGGCTGCTGGCGTGACTGACTGACAGAGGCAGGCGGCTGGCTGGTGAAGAATCAAGATGCCCGGTAACTGCAGTTAATGGAGCTGCTGCTGCCCTGATTACAGTGGCCTTCCTCAGTGTTACATTGTTCACTGACTATCTATTGTTGGATCTCTGCTTCACTGAGACTATTTTGGGTTCTTGCTGCACCGTTAGTGCATTAGGGCCTCAGCTGATGAAAGCTGATCATCTGATATTTCCCAGCGTAGGAACACTTTGTGCGTTAGGAAGTAATATAGTTAAATATAAAGCAGGCAGCATTTTGAATAAAGAGTCAGTCTGCCACCTTAACGCACCCCCGATCCAGCTGTTCAAATAGATCAACTATTGTCCCAGAAACCCAACAACCCCTTTCCAGGGAAGAAATTCACGTCCTCTCCAATCTGAACATTCCTGAGGATCACTGTCGCCAGATTATCACCAGTAATCACAGAGTAATGGATTCAAATTGAACTTCCTGTCATTTTGAAAAGTCAATATTTGTGCTTTCGTTTCAACACATTGGACAGATGGCACGCACAGTAAAGAGTAATTAACGCAGGGAGATCTCCTAGCGGTGGGTCAATGGGAGTGAAGGGGAGGGGGGGGGGGTTTGTCAGGAGGTAGGCGCAGTGGTGGGATGGATTTGGTGTTCTGTTTGAGAGTGGGTTGCTGCCAAAGGTGTGGTTGGTGTGGCCAAGTTGGAAGGGGATCGATGATGGTGGACATTAAGGGTGGGCCGGGAGGGACCTGTGACACGGGCTGGCTAAAAAATAAGGGGGTTTGCCAGTTGTGGGGGTGGGGGGGGGGGGGGGGGGGGGGGGGGAGAGCCAGGCTGGTCACGTGGAATGGCAGGGGGCTGAGTGGGCCGCTCAAACGGTCGCGTCTGTTCACGCACATGAGATGTCTGAAGGCGGACGGTACCTTTTTTGCAGGAGACGGACCTGAAGGTCGGGGTCCAGACGAGGTTGAGGAAGGGACGGGTGGGGAAGGTGTCCCGCCCGGGACTGGATGTGAAGACGAGGGGGGAGGCGGTGTTGGTGAACGAGCGAGTGACATCCGAGGCGGGCAATATTGTGGCAGATACGGGGAGGGAGGCTCGTGATGGTTAGTGGGAAGCTGGTTAGTGGGAGGCTGGTTAGTGGGAGGCTGGTTAGTGGGAAGCTGGTTAGTGGGAAGCTGGGTAGTGGGAGGCTGTTTAGTGGGAAGCTGGTTAGTGGGAAGCTGGTTAGTGGGAAGCTGGTTAGTGGGAGGCTGGTTAGTGGGAAGCTGGTTAGTGGGAAGCTGGTTAGTGGGAAGCTGGAGGGGATGCTGGTTAGTGGGAAGCTGGTTAGTGGGAAGCTGGTTAGTGGGAAGCTGGAGGGGATGCTGGTTAGTGGGAAGCTGGTTAGTGGGAAGCTGGTTAGTGGGAGGCTGGTTAGTGGGAAGCTGGTTAGTGGGAAGCTGGTTAGTGGGGGGCTGGTTAGTGGGAAGCTGGTTAGTGGGAGGCTGGATAGTGGGAAGCTGGTTAGTGGGAAGCTGGTTAGTGGGAAGCTGGAGGGGATGCTGGTTAGTGGGAAGCTGGTTAGTGGGAAGCTGGTTAGTGGGAAGCTGGAGGGGATGCTGGTTAGTGGGAAGCTGGTTAGTGGGAAGCTGGTTAGTGGGAAGCTGTAGGGGATGCTGGGTAGTGGGAAGCTGGTTAGTGGGATGCTGGGTAGTGGGAGGCTGGTTAGTGGGAAGCTGGTTAGTGGGAAGCTGGTTAGTGGGAAGCTGGTTAGTGGGAGGCTGGAGGGGATGCTGGTTAGTGGGAAGCTGGTTAGTGGGAAGCTGGTTAGTGGGAAGCTGGAGGGGATGCTGGTTAGTGGGAAGCTGGATAGTGGGAAGCTGGTTAGTGGGAAGCTAGTTAGTGGGAAGCTGGAGGGGATGCTGGTTAGTGGGATGCTGGTTAGTGGGAGGCTGGTTAGTGGGAAGCTGGAGGGGATGCTAGTTAGTGGGAATCTGGTTAGTGGGAAGCTGGTTAGTGGGAAACTGGAGGGGATGCTGGTTAGTGGGAGGCTGGTTAGTGGGAAGCTGGAGGGGATGCTAGTTAGTGGGAATCTGGTTAGTGGGAAGCTGGTTAGTGGGAAGCTGGAGGGGATGCTGGTTAGTGGGAGGCTGGTTAGTGGGAAGCTGGTTAGTGGGAAGCTGGTTAGTGGGAAGCTGGAGGGGATGCTGGTTAGTGGGAAGCTGGTTAGTGGGAATCTGGTTAGTGAGAATCTGGTTAGTGGGAAGCTGGAGGGGAAGCTGGTTAGTGGGAAGCTGGTTAGTGGGAAGCTGGTTAGTGGGAAGCTGGAGGGGATGCTGGTTAGTGGGAAGCTGGTTAGTGGGAAGCTGGTTAGTGGGAAGCTGGAGGGGATGCTGGTTAGTGGGATGCTGGTTAGTGGGAAGCTGGAGGGGAAGCTGGTTAGTGGGAAGCTGGTTAGTGGGAAGCTGGTTAGTGGGAAGCTGGGTAGTGGGAGGCTGTTTAGTGGGAAGCTGGTTAGTGGGAAGCTGGTTAGTGGGAAGCTGGTTAGTGGGAGGCTGGTTAGTGGGAAGCTGGTTAGTGGGAAGCTGGTTAGTGGGAAGCTGGTTAGTGGGAAGCTGGAGGGGATGCTGGTTAATGGGAGGCTGGTTAGTGGGAGGCTGGTTAGTGGGAAGCTGGTTAGTGGGAATCTGGTTAGTGGGAAGCTGGAGGGGATGCTGGTTAGTGGGAAGCTGGTTAGTGGGAAGCTGGCTAGTGGGAAGCTGGAGGGGAAGCTGGTTAGTGGGAAGCTGGTTAGTGGGAAGCTGGTTAGTGGGAGGCTGGTTAGTGGGAAGCTGGAGGGGATGCTGGTTAGTGGGAAGCTGGTTAGTGGGAAGCTGGTTAGTGGGAAGCTGGAGGGGATGCTGGTTAGTGGGAAGCTGGTTAGTGGGAAGCTGGTTAGTGGGAAGCTGGAAGGGATGCTGGTTAGTGGGAAGCTGGTTAGTGGGAAGCTGGTTAGTGGGAAGCTGGAGGGGATGCTGGTTAGTGGGAGGCTGGTTAGTGGGAATCTGGTTAGTGGGAAGCTGGAGGGGAAGCTGGTTACTGGGAAGCTGGTTAGTGGAAAGCTGGTTAGTGGGAAGCTGGAGGGGAAGCTGGTTAGTGGGAAGCTGGTTAGTGGGAAGCTGGTTAGTGGGAAGCTGGAGGGGATGCTGGTTAGTGGGAATCTGGTTAGTGGGAATCTGGTTAGTGGGAAGCTGGAGGGGAAGCTGGTTAGTGGGAAGCTGGTTAGTGGGAATCTGGTTAGTGGGAAGCTGGAGGGGAAGCTGGTTAGTGGGAAGCTGGTTAGTGGGAAGCTGGTTAGTGGGAAGCTGGAGGGGAAGCTGGTTAGTGGGAAGCTGGTTAGTGGGAAGCTGGTTAGTGGGAATCTGGTTAGTGGGAATCTGGTTAGTGGGAAGCTGGGTAGTGGGAGGCTGGTTAGTGGGAAGCTGGTTAGTGGGAAGCTGGTTAGTGGTAAGCTGGTTAGTGGGAAGCTGATTAGTGGGAATCTGGTTAGGGGGAAGCTGGTTAGTGGGAATCTGGTTAGTGGGAAGCTGGTTAGTGGGAAGCTGGTTAGTGGGAAGCTGGTTAGTGGGAGGCTGGTTAGTGGGAGGCTGGTTAGTGGGAGGCTGGTTAGTGGGAAGCTGGTTAGTGGGAAGCTGGAGGGGATGCTGGTTAGTGGGAAGCTGGTTAGTGGGAAGCTGGTTAGTGGGAAGCTGGTTAGTAGATGCCAATGGCTTTGGTAAATGTTTATGCCCCAAATTGGGATGATGGGTATTTATTAGGCGGGTGTTAGGGAAGGTCGCTGGCAGAGCGGGTGCAGACAGTGAAAATGACGGTGTTGCCAAGGTTTCTGTTTGTGTTCCAAAACCTCCCAATTTGTGCCTGAAGTCATTTTTCAGGACAGTTAGCACTCTGATCTCTGGGTTTGTGTGGGCGGGGAAGACCCCGCGGGGTAGGAGGGTTTATCTAGAGCAGGGGCACGGTGCGCTGGCTGGCGCTGTCGAACATGATGAAGTAGTAGGGGCTGGTTTAGCTCACTTGGCTAAATCGCTGGCTTTGAAAGCAGACCAAGCAGGCCAGCAGCACGGTTCGATTCCCGTACCAGCCTCCCCGGACAGGCGCCGGAATGTGGCGACTAGGGGCTTTTCACAGTAACTTCATTGAAACCTACTCATGACAATCAGCGATTTTCATTTCATTTCATTTCATTTCATTTTCAATTATTCCTGGGCGGCGAACATTGCCATGATTAGGCAGTGGGCCGTGGGGGAGGGGTCGGCGTGGGGTCAGATCCAGGCGGCATCGTGTAGGGGAGCGGATTTGAGGGTCTTGTTGTTGGCGCCTCAACCTTTCTCGCCGGCCAGGTATTCCGCCAGCCCAGTGGTGGTGCCGGCCCTGAGGGTGTGGGGGCAGTGGGAGGCAGGAGGGTGGAGGGTGCCCCGGTGTGGGCATCCATCTGCGATAAGCGTACGTTTGTGCCTGGGGGTTGGGGGGGGGGGGGGGGGGGGAGGGAGGTTTGGATGCGTCGTTTCGGGATGGTGGCGAGCAGGGATCGAGCGATTGGGCGATTTGTACATGGGGGGGGGGGGAAGTTTGCGAGGTTGGAGGACCTGGAGGAAGAGTACGAGCTGCCCGGGAGAACGGTTTGAGGTACCTACAGGTCCGGGATTCTGTGAGGAGAGAGATGCCGTCCATTCCTGAGCTGCCACTCCTGGGGTTGCAGGACAGGGTGCCATCGAAGGATGAGATAGGGAGGGGAAGGTGTACAATGTCTATAACGTCCTTGTCATGTGTGAGGAAAAGCTTCATTCAGTTGAAGGACGTCCTGAGGGCAGAGTGGGCACGGATGAGGAGGTTTTTAAAGGGGGTAAAGGACAGGTGTGGGCGGAGCACGGGCTGGCCCGCGAATAACGTCCACATGTTTTGGCCGTGTGCGAAGCTAAAGGGGTTCTGGCAGGGGTTTGCGGGCGTGATGGCCGAGGTACTGGGGGGGGGGGGGGAAGGTGGTTCCGAGTCCAGAGGAGGTGTTTTTTGGGATGTGGAAGAGCCCAGGGGGTGAGAGAGGCCAAGGTCCCAGGTTCGATCCCGGTTCTGGGTCACTGTCCGTGTGGAGTTTGCACATTCTCCCCGTGTCTGAGTGGGTTTGGCCCCCACAACCCAAAGATGTGCAGGGTAGGTGGGTTGGCCACTCTCTGACACTCACTGACACCGAGACCTCTGACCCTCACTCACACCGAGACTTCTGACCCTCACTCACTCCGAGATGTCTGACCCTCACTCACACCGAGACCTCTGACCCTCACTCACACCGAGACCTCTGACCCTCACTCACTCCGAGATGTCTGACCCTCACTCACACCGAGACCTCTGACCCTCACTCACACCGAGACCTCTGACCCTCACTCACACCGAGACCTCTGACCCTCACTCACACCGAGACCTCTGACCCTCACTCACACCGAGACCTCTGACCCTCACTCACACCGAGACCTCTGACCCTCACTCACACCGAGACCTCTGACCCTCACTCACACCGAGACCTCTGACCCTCACTCACACCGAGACCTCTGACCCTCACTCACACCGAGACCTCTGACCCTCACTTACACCGAGACCTCTGACCCTCACTCACACCGAGACCTCTGACCCTCACTCACACCGAGACCTCTGACCCTCACTCACACCGAGACCTCTGACCCTCACTTACACCGAGACCTCTGACCCTCACTCACACCGAGACCTCTGACCCTCACTCACACCGAGACCTCTGACCCTCACTCACACCGAGACCTCTGACCCTCACTCACACCGAGACCTCTGACCCTCACTCACTCCGAGATCTCTGACCCTCACTCACACCGAGACCTCTGACCCTCACTCACACCGAGACCTCTGACCCTCCATTATCACCGATCACTGATCTCTTAGTTGGGTTCTGCGCCTAATGGGAGGGTGGGTGACTGAGAGTTGGGAATTGCTGTGATCTTATTAAATGGCGGAGCAGATCCAAGAAGGCAAATACCCTGTGTCTTCTCTGATTTCCTCGGGTTGAACGTCATCGATTAATGATTCCTGTGGTTGCTTGAGTCCAAATTCACTCTGCAGTCTGAAGCCCTTGATTATAATTTACAATCTCACACTCACACATACACAGACACACAGACACACACACTCACACAAAGACACACACACTCACACACATTCACACTCCCACACACACACAAACTGAAACTCTTTCCCTTCACCAATGAGCTTGTACATTCAGGCATATGGGGCTGGTTTAGCACAGTGGGCTAAACAGCTGTCTTGTAATGCAGAACAATAGAACATAGACCATACAGTGTAGAAGGAGGCCATTCGGCCCATTGAGTCTGCACCGACCCATTTAAGCCCTCACTTCCACCCTATCCCTGTAACCCAATAACCCTTCCTAACATTTTTGGATACTAAGGGCAATTTATCACGGCCAATCCACCTAACCTGCACGTCTTTGGACTGTGGGAGGAAACCGGAGCACCCGGAGGAAACCCACGCAGACACGGGGAGAACGTGCAGACTCCACACAGGCAGCGACCCAGCGGGGAATCGAACCTGGGACCCTGGAGCTGTGAAGCCACAGTGCTATCCACTTGTGCTACCGTGCTGCCAGTAGCGCGGGTTCAATTCCCGTAACAGCCTCCCCGAACAGGCGCCAGAATGTGGCGACTAGGGGCTTTTCACGGTAACTTCATTGCAGCCTACTCGTGACAATAAGCGATTATTATTATTATTGTTATTCCTGGACTCACCTGCTTGGTTCTTGCGAGCAGGGTTTTCAGATGCTCCGCAGACAGATCCTGATCGCTGGTGAGAATTTCCAAACAGTCGGAAAATTCGCTGTCAGCCATTCCAGCAAGCTGGCTACTGCTCCAGGCTGTGGGAAACGTGGCCTTGATGTCAATGCAATTTGGGATGCCCTCTACAGTGGGAGCAGAGGGAAATGTCACATTGTGCACCTTTCCCCGTCATTTATCAAAACGTCTCAGAGGGAACCTCACAAACTACCACCATCGAGAAAGACAAGGGCAGCAGATACCTGGGGACACCCATCCACCTGGAGGTTCCCCTCCGAGCCCCATACCATCCTGACTTGGAAATACAATGGCCGTCCCTTCACTGTCGCTGGGGCAAAATCCTGGTATTCCCTCCCTGACAGGGTTTTGGGATATGTGCCAATTTCGGGTTTCATACCACGCGGAATGCCGCTCATCAGCACAGCGGCTACACTCCCAGAATTGTATCCGAGCTTTCTCACTGACAGTCTCTCTTCTGCTGAAGCCTAGTCAGAGGTTTCATGCATCACTCGGCCGGCGTACACTCCCCCAGTTACCCTCAGGGCTGGCAGGTGCCAGGCACTGTGACCGTGTGTGAAAGCTGTGATCAATGACCCTCAGCCTCCTTTCTTCCAACTTCACATTCGCACATTTCCAATTTCTGCAGAAATGATTGAAAATAATTCAGAATAAAGGGCGAGGCCGGCGTCCTCCCTGTCTCCATCCCAGACTTGAAGCCGATCTCACATCTGGAGCACAATGTACCCTCTTCAGGGTTTTGGGGTACACACACTGTGCCACTTTGAGCGTTTTGGGGTACACACACTGTGCCACTTTGAGTGTATTGGGGTACACACACTGTGCCACTTTGAGCGTTTTGCGGTTTGGGGTACACACACTGTGCCACTTTGAGCGTTTTGGGGTACACACACTGTGCCACTTTGAGCGTTTTGGGGTACACACACTGTGCCACTTTGAGTGTTTTGCGGTTTGGGGTACACACACTGTGCCACTTTGAGCGTTTTGGGGTACACACACTGTGCCACTTTGAGTGTTTTGGGGTACACACAGTGCGCCACTTTGAGTGTTTTGTGGTTTGGGGTACACACAGTGTGCCACTTTGAGCGTTTTGCGGTTTGGGGTACACACACTGTGCCACTTTGAGCGTTTTGCGGTTTGGGGTACACACACTGTGCCACTTTGAGCGTTTTGCGGTTTGGGGTACACACACTGTGCCACTTTGAGCATTTTGGGGTACACACACTGTGCCACTTTGAGTGTTTTGGGGTACACACACTGTGCCACTTTGAGCGTTTTGGGGTACACACACTGTGCCACTTTGAGCGTTTTGGGGTACACACACTGTGCCACTTTGAGCGTTTTGGGGTACACACACTGTGCCACTTTGAGTGTTTTGGGGTACACACACTGTGCCACTTTGAGTGTTTTGGGGTACACACACTGTGCCACTTTGAGTGTTTTGTGGTTTGGGGTACACACAGTGTGCCACTTTGAGTGTTTTGTGGTTTGGGGTACACACAGTGTGCCACTTTGAGTGTTTTGCGGTTTGGGGTACAGACCCTGTGCCACTTCAGGGTACTGATGCCTATTCAGGTTTCAGGGTACTTGATTTACTCACCTCGTCGCCTCTTCACGATGTTCTTGACCGCTCGCGTTGCCAAGCTGAGCTTCTTACTGAGCAGGACGGTCTGTGCAGAGCGCCCCTGCTGGACTCGACAGATTCTGCCAATGTCACTCACTCCCCATCGCCCCTCACTGCGGAGAACCATCTCCACCGTCTCCGTGGTCAGGACCTCCTGTGGGGGAGGGGCGAGCAACATCAGCTAGACTTACACAAAACTAACCGTCCTTTTAAAGTGCTATCAGTTACTATGGAAACCTCAAGTTTAAAAAAGAACTTGCATATCCGTGTAATGTCTATCACACTCTCAGAACATCCAAAGTGCTTTCCGGCCAATGAAATACATATTCAAATACAACCCACTGTTGCCATGTAGATAATGAGGCAGACGGTTTTCACACAGCAAGATCCCATAACACACATGGTCAGGTAGGTTGTTTTCATTGGGCAAGTGCTCCCAGCTCAGTTTCAAAATAGGAGACACGGGATCTTGTGTCCTCTTGTGAGTGGGTGGACGGAGCCTCGGCTTTAATGTCTCACCTGAAACGCAGCACCTCTGACAGTGCAGCACTCCCTCAGTACTGACCCTCTGACAGTGCGGCACTCCCTCAGTACTGACCCTCTGACAGTGCGGCACTCCCTCAGTACTGACCCTCTGACAGTGCGGCACTCCCTCAGTACTGACCCTCTGACAGTGCAGCACTCCCTCAGTACTGACCCTCTGACAGTGCAGCACTCCCTCAGTACTCACCCACTGACAGTGCGGCGATCCCTCAGTACTGACCCTCTGACAGTGTGGCACTCCCTCAGTACTGACCCTCTGACAGTGCGGCACTCCCTCAGTACTGACCCACTGACAGTGCGGCATTCCCTCAGTACTGACCCTCTGACAGTGCAGCACTCCCTCAGTACTGACCCTCTGACAGTGCAGCACTCCCTCAGTACTGACCCTCTGACAGTGCAGCACTCCCTCAGTACTGACCCTCTGACAGTGCGGCACTCCCTCAGTACTGACCCACTGACAGTGCGGCATTCCCTCAGTACTGACCCTCTGACAGTGCAGCACTCCCTCAGTACTGACCCTCTGACAGTGCAGCACTCCCTCAGTACTGACCCTCTGACAGTGCGGCGCTCCCTCAGTACTGACACTCTGACAGTGCAGCACCCCCTCAGTACTGACCCTCTGACAGTGCGGCACTCCCTCAGTACTGACCCTCTGACAGTGCAGCACTCCCTCAGTACTGACCCTCTGACAGAGCGGCACTCCCTCAGTACTGACCCTCTGACAGTGCGACTCTCCCTCACTACTGACCCTCTGACAGTGCAGCACTCCCTCAGTACTGACCCTCTGACAGTGCAGCACTCCCTCACTACTGACCCTCTGACAGTGCAGCACTCCCTCAGTACTGACCCTCTGACAGTGCGGCACTCCCTCAGTACTGACCCTCTGACAGTGCGGCACTCCCTCAGCACTGACCCTCTGACAGTGCAGCACTCCCTCAGTACTGACCCTCTGACAGTGCAGCACTCCCTCAGTACTGACCCTCTGACAGTGCAGCACCCCCTCAGCACTGACCCTCTGACAGTGCAGCACTCCCTCAGTACAGACCCTCCCACAATGCAGCACTCCCTCAGCACTGACCCTCTGACAGTGCAGCGGTCCCTCAGTACTGACCCTCTGACAGTGCAGCACTCCCTCAGTACTGACCCTCTGACAGTGCAGCACTCCCTCAGTACTGACCCTCTGACAGAGCGGCACTCCCTCAGTACTGACCCTCTGACAGTGCGACTCTCCCTCACTACTGACCCTCTGACAGTGCAGCACTCCCTCAGTACTGACCCTCTGACAGTGCAGCACTCCCTCACTACTGACCCTCTGACAGTGCAGCACTCCCTCAGTACTGACCCTCTGACAGTGCGGCACTCCCTCAGTACTGACCCTCTGACAGTGCGGCACTCCCTCAGTACTGACCCTCTGACAGTGCAGCACTCCCTCAGCACTGACCCTCTGACAGTGCAGCACTCCCTCAGTACTGACCCTCTGACAGTGCAGCACTCCCTCAGTACTGACCCTCTGACAGTGCAGCACCCCCTCAGCACTGACCCTCTGACAGTGCAGCACTCCCTCAGTACAGACCCTCCCACAATGCAGCACTCCCTCAGCACTGACCCTCTGACAGTGCAGCGGTCCCTCAGTACTGACCCTCTGACAGTGCGGCACTCCCTCAGTACTGACCCTCTGACAGTACAGCACTCGCTCAGTACTGACCCTCTGACAGTGCAGCACTCCCTCAGTACTGACCCTCTGACAGTGCAGCACTCCCTCAGTACTAACCCTCCCACAATGCAGCACTCCCTCAGCACTGACCCTCTGACAGTGCGGCACTCCCTCAGTACTGACCCTCTGACAGTGCAGCACTCCCTCAGTACTGACCCTCTGACAGTGCAGCACTCCCTCAGTACTGACCCTCTGACAGCGCAGCACTCCCTCAGTACTGACCCTCTGACAGTGCAGCACTCCCTCAGTACTGACCCTCTGACAGCGCAGCACTCCCTCAGTACTGACCCTCTGACAGTGCAGCACTCCCTCAGTACTGACCCTCTGACAGTGCGGCACTCCCTCAGTACTGACCCTCTGACAGTGCAGCACTCCCTCAGTACTGACCCTCTGATAGTGCAGCACTCCCTCAGTACTGACCCTCTGACAGTGCGGCACTCCCTCAGTACTGACCCTCCCACAGTGCGGCACTCCCTCAGTACTGACCCTCTGACAGTGCGGCACTCCCTCAGTACTGACCCTCTGACAGTGCAGCACTCCCTCAGTACTGACCCTCTGACAGAGCGGTACTCCCTCAGTACTGACCCTCTGACAGTGCCGCACTCCCTCAGTACTGACCCTCTGACAGTGCGGCACTGCCTCAGTACTGACCCTCTGACAGTGCAGCACTCCCTCAGTACTGACCCTCTGACAGTGCGGCACTCCCTCAGTACTGACCCTCTGACAGAGCGGTACTCCCTCAGTACTGACCCTCTGACAGTGCCGCACTCCCTCAGTACTGACCCTCTGACAGTGCGGCACTCCCTCAGTACTGACCCTCTGACAGTGCAGCACTCCCTCAGTACTGACCCTCTGACAGTGCGGCACTCCCTCAGTACTGACCCTCTGACAGTGCGGCACTCCCTCAATACTGACCCTCGGACAGTGCGGCACTCCCTCAGTACTGACCCTCGGACAGTGCGGCACTCCCTCAGTACTGACCCTCTGACAGTGCAGCACTCCCTCAGTACTGACCCTCTGACAGTGCGGCACTCCCTCAGTACTGACCCTCTGACAGTGCGGCACTCCCTCAGTACTGACCCTCTGACAGTGCGGCACTCCCTCAGTACTGACCCTCTGACAGTGCAGCACTCCCTCAGTACTGACCCTCTGACAGTGCAGCACTCCCTCAGTACTGACCCTCTGACAGTGCGGCACTCCCTCAGTACTGACCCTCTGACAGTGCGGCACTCCCTCAGTACTGACCCTCGGACAGTGCGGCACTCCCTCAGTACTGACCCTCGGACAGTGCGGCACTCCCTCAGTACTGACCCTCTGACAGTGCAGCACTCCCTCAGTACTGACCCTCTGACAGTGCAGCACTCCCTCAGTACTGACCCTCTGACAGTGCGGCACTCCCTCAGTACTGACCCTCTGACAGTGCGGCACTGCCTCAGTACTGACCCTCTGACAGTGCAGCACTCTCTCAGTACTGACCCTCTGACAGTGCGGCACTCCCTCAGTACTGACCCTCTGACAGTGCGGCACTGCCTCAGTACTGACCCTCTGACAGTGCGGCCCTCCCTCAGTACTGACCCTCTGACAGTGCAGCACTCCCTCAGTACTGACCCTCTGACAGTGCAGCACTCCCTCAGTACTGACCCTCTGACAGTGCGGCACTCCCTCAGTACTGACCCTCTGACAGTGCGGCGCTCCCTCAGTACTGACCCTCTGACAGTGCGGCACTCCCTCAGTACTGACCCTCGGACAGTGCAGCACTCCCTCAGTACTGACCCTCTGACAGTGCGGCCACTCCCTCAGTACTGACCCTCTGACAGTGCGGCACTCCCTCAGTACTGACCCTCTGACAGTGCGGCGCTCCCTCAGTACTGACCCTCGGACAGTGCAGCACTCCCTCAGTACTGACCCTCTGACAGTGCGGCACTCCCTCAGTACTGACCCTCTGACAGTGCGGCGCTCCCTCAGTACTGACCCTCTGACAGTGCCGCACTCCCTCAGTACTGACCCTCGGACAGTGCAGCACTCCCTCAGTACTGACCCTCTGACAGTGCAGCACTCCCTCAGTACTGACCCTCTGACAGTGCGGCACTCCCTCAGTCCTGACCATCTGACAGTGCGGCACTCCCTCAGTACTGACCCTCTGACAGTGCCGCACTCCCTCAGTACTGACCCTGTGACAGTGGAACACTCCCTCAGTACTGACCCTCTGACAGTGCAGCGCTCCCTCAGTACTGACCCTCAGACAGTGCAGCGCTCCCTCCGTACTGACCCTCTGACAGTGCAGCACTCCCTCAGTACTGACCCTCTGACAGTGCAGCACTCCCTCAGTACTGACCCTCTGACAGTGCAGCACTCCCTCAGTACTGACCCTCTGACAGTGCGGCTCTCCCTCAGTACTGACCCTCGGACAGTGCCTTGGTGTGGCCCCTGCAGTGCACCATGTAGACGGCTGCCACTGTTTGTCGGTGGTGGAGAGAGTGAATGTTTAAGGCGGTGGATGGGACCAATTGACAGAATGAGTTAAAGAACAGCTCAGAATCCAAATCTTTTTACCCCTCGCAATTCTCCCGCAGAGCTGGGTGATCTCTACCTTTGGCAGTTTGTGAATATCTTCGGGGGAGAGGTTGAAGACAAGTCTATCCACATATTCTAGCTGCGATTGAGTCCAGCCTGAAGTATCTCTGTAGACAATGGAATCATTCAGATTTTATTAAGTGCGTCCTTGCATAGCCTTGTCTGTTATCTCTTCCAGCCGTAAACCCACTCAGATCTCTGCACTCCTCCTATTCCAGCACTCTCAACAGCCCCAACTTTAACCACGCCATCATTGGTTGACTGGTTTGGAAAGCTCCGGAATTTGCTCCCCACCGTCTGCTCCTCACTCTCCTTCTTTTTTTGTTTTATAAATTGAGAGTACGCAATTCTTTTTTTCCATTTAAGGGGCAATTTAGCATGGCCAATCCACCTACCCTGCACATCTTTTTGGGTTGTGGGGGCGAAACCCACGCAGACACGGGGAGAATGTGCGAACTCCACACGGACAGTGACCCAGGGCGGATTCGAACCCGGATCCCCGGCCTCGTGAGGCAGCAGTGCTAACCACTGCGCCACCGAGCCGCCACTCTCAATCTCCTGTTAAATTGCTTCTCCGACTGAGAATCTGGTCTCCGGTCCCTATGTCGCTATACGTGACTCGGAGTCAGGTTTTATTCGACCAGAAGCAGCTAGCGGCATTTCAGTGCTTGCAATGCAAGTTGTCGCAGTATCGGCCTAATCTATTAACGTGAAAAACAAGGACTGAGTGTCTCCAATCGTTGATACTCTAGGGGTTCCGTTAACCCCTTTATTCCCTCTCCTCCTGTCATTAGCTGTGAGCTGTGCTAGACTATCAGCCTCAGACGGTTAGAGTAAGAGGAGACCCAACAAGTCCAGCTCAAAGCAAATATCCCTGGATCAGGTCCTGTAATCCCGAAGGACGCTTTCCATTAATATTCGCATTCCCATTCCATTTGGTCTTACCTACCCCAGCACATCCCCTCTGGTCAACATCCAACCAAATGAGTTCTTATTTCCTTCAGGGATACAGTAACCCCTGAGGTCATCCAGCCTCAGCAGCAGCTCCTCGTGGTTTATTTGCCGAATAAATCCTTCATCAACAAATGCAATGAGGGCTCCCAGATTCTCCAGAGCCGCTCCTGAAATTTCATCCAGTGGACCGATCCCCTGCCGACAAGCAAGCAGATATTTTAATCAAATGCACAATATAAGATATAAGAAATTGAGAGAGAGTTACCCTGACACCTCCCACACCCCCATGTACACCCTCCCCTATCACTGACTCTACCCACCCCCTCCCACACCCCCATGTACACTCTCCCCTATCACTGACTCTACCCACCCCCTCCCACATCCCCATGTACACTCTCCCCTATCACTGACTCTACCCACCCCCTCCCACACCCCCATGTACACTCTCCCCTATCACTGACTCTACCCACCCCCTCCCACAGCCCCATGTACACTCTCCCCTATCACTGACTCTACCCACCCCCTCCCACAGCCCCATGTACACTCTCCCCTATCACTGACTCTACCCACCCCCTCCCACATCCCCATGTACACTCTCCCCTATCATTGACTCTACCCACCCCCTCCCACATCCCCATGTACACCCTCCCCTATCACTGACTCTACCCACCCCCTCCCACACCCCCATGTACACTCTCCCTATCACTGACTCTACCCACCCCCTCCCACATCCCCATGCACACTCTCCCCTATCACTGACTCTACCCACCCCCTCCCACACCCCCATGTACACTCTCCCCTATCACTGACTCTACCCACCCCCTCCCACTCCCCATGTACACTCTCCCCTATCACTGACTCTACCCACCCATTCACTCCCCTCCCACACCCCCATGTACACTCTCCCCTATCACTGACTCTACCCACCCCCTCCCACAGCCCCATGTACACTCTCCCCTATCACTGACTCTACCCACCCATTCACTCCCCTCCCACACCCCCATGTACACTCTCCCCTATCACTGACTCTACCCACCCCCTCCCACACCCCCATGTACACTCTCCCCTATCACTGACTCTACCCACCCCCTCTCACTCCCCATGTGCACCCTCCCCTATCACTGACTCTACCCACCCATTCACTCCCCTCCCACATCCCCATGTACACTCTCCCTGATCACTGACTCTACCCACCCCCTCCCACAGCCCCATGTACACCCTCCCCTATCACTGACTCTACCCACCCCCTCCCACAGCCCCATGTACACCCTCCCCTATCACTGACTCTACCCACCCCCTCCCACAGCCCCATGTACACTCTCCCCTATCACTGACTCTACCCACCCCCTCCCACTCCCCATGTACACTCTCCCCTATCACTGACTCTACCCACCCCCTCCCACTCCCCATGTACACCCTCCCCTATCACTGACTCTACCCACCCATTCACTCCCCTCCCACATCCCCATGTACACTCTCCCTGATCACTGACTCTACCCACCCCCTCCCACAGCCCCATGTACACCCTCCCCTATCACTGACTCTACCCACCCCCTCCCACAGCCCCATGTACACCCTCCCCTATCACTGACTCTACCCACCCCCTCCCACAGCCCCATGTACACTCTCCCCTATCACTGACTCTACCCACCCCCTCCCACTCCCCATGTACACTCTCCCCTATCACTGACTCTACCCACCCATTCACTCCCCTCCCACATCCCCATGTACACCCTCCCCTGTCACTGACTCTACCCACCCCCTCCCACAGCCCCATGTACACTCTCCCCTATCACTGATCCTACCCCCCCCCCCCCCCCACCCCACCCCCATATATATTTATTTCCTTGATTGGCCCACACACTAAAGATCTATGAATGTTTGTTTTCCCCAAAAGAAATCAAGGCAAACTCAGGATAACCATCCGTCTTCACAACTCCAATGTACAAAACCTGGTTCATCAATTTCTTCAGAGATCCTTTATCCTCAATGTTATCCTCAGCAGCCCAGAGGCCTGTGCAATATTTGGCCTTTCCTCTACTCGTCCCTCACAACCTCCAATCCCATTCCCAACAAAACCTCCGTCCTGCCCTCTTCTAAATATTAATCCATTTTTTAAGCTCACATTGAGAAATCTATTTGCATCAAATCTCTTGACTTGTTAACTGTCAATCCCTTGAGTTTAACCATCGTAAAATCGAAATGGGAAGCTGTTTCCACGTGGAGCACAAGTCACTCCACAAGGTGACAGTCACTCTTCCTCAGGAATCCTGGCTGACATTCCCTGGCTGACATTCTCCAGCCGGGACATTCGTGAAGAGTTCAGAGGCAAAAGCACCGTTGGCACCGGTCAAAATGACAGAATCTTAGTCAGACGCCATTTAGCCCAAAGGGGGCTGTGCTGCCCCTTTGAGAGAGTGACCCACTGGACTCCAGCAATTGTCAGTGTGTTCGTGATAGGATGCGAATGGGGAATGAAGAGTGACTGGAGGAATTGAAAGGTTTTAGAACATAGAACATAGAACAGTACAGCACAGAACAGGCCCTTCGGCCCTCGATGTTGTGCCGAGCAATGATCACCCCACTCAAACCCATGTATCCACCCTATACCCGTAACCCAACAACCCCCCCTTAACCTTACTTTTATTAGGACACTACGGGCAATTTAGCATGGCCATTCCACCTAACCCGCACATCTTTGGACTGTGGGAGGAAACCGGAGCACCCGGAGGAAACCCACGCACACACGGGGAGGACGTGCAGACTCCACACAGACAGTGACCCAGCCTGGAATCGAACCTGGGACCTTGGAGCTGTGAAGCATTTATGCTAACCACCATGCTACCCTGCTGCCCCTTCATGGAAGGAAACGATTGGAGGAACCTACCAGGAACTGGAGAGCCTTCTCCACCAAGAAGGTGCGCTGATGGGGCAGCAGTGTTAAGAGACACGCGGTGTGCCTTGTCACATGATCTAGGAGAGCTCCCACCGAGTCATTCGAAAGACTGTTCAACATCTTCAAGCTGTAACCAGAGAGAGAGAACATTAACTGGAGATTGGAATCTGTAACGTGTGCAAGTCAGTGCACTGATACACTCCAGTTAGGCAACAATAAAGTTTCTGAGCCTGAGCTTGAGTAACCAGGGCATTCTCTATCCAAAAGGTATCCCAGTGTCTATGGTTCAGCAGATTGCACTCTTGCTTCGGAGTCAGAAGGTTGAGGGTTCAAGTCCCCCCTCCGGATGCTCAAGCACAAAAGTCCAGTCTGACAGAACCAGTTGCAGCTGTTACCAAATTCTCACGCTGAGGTTGTACCACTTTGAGGCGAGGCTCTTTCATCAACCTTTACAAAAAAATAAGCAGTAAACATAGCATCTCCTTTCCCACAAGCTGCGGAGGGGATTTAATTCAAGAGGAGGAGGTTGGAAGGAATTGTTTTTTGGCTCCCACACTAAAGGGTTGTCAGAATGTTAAAAACTCCCGTACAAGAGGCCATTGATAAGGATTCAAACTCAGCAGGTGAGAAGGAGTTTGCCCAGCGCATGATGGGGAAGGGAAGGTTAAAGGGAGCGTAGACGGCATTGAGGAGCCAGTGTGGGTGTGAAAGATCGCAGAGATGGAAATGGAAATATGTGGAGATGTAAAAGGCGTCGGGAGGCGAGGGTAAAGTACACGAGCACTCACGGTAAATTGGCCACCATCTTGGGTCCCATCAGGAGTACGTTGTTGTGTAATATTCCCGGCCTGCGAACAAGCTCCTTGATAACGCACTTTCGCTGGAAAGATAAAGCATGCTAATTAGTGTCGTTATAAAGTATGTGTGGTTATCAGCCTGCAGGGAATCCTCATCTGGGTATAACTTGTCTGCATTTGGAAACCTGGAAACATGCACAATCGTCTAGGTTTTCGATGATCTAGAAATATCTCACCGAATAATCAGTGCAGAATAGGCCCTTCGGCCCATCAAATCTGCACCGACACGTGAAAAACACCTGACCTGCCTACCAAATTCCAGCACTTGGCCCATAGCCTCGAATGTTAAGATGTGCCATCCAGGTACTTGTTAAAGGATGTGAGGCAACCCACCTCGCCCACCCTCCCAGGCAGTGCGTTCCTGACCGTCACCACCCTCTGGGTAAAAAAACCTTTCCTCAAATCCCCCCTAAACTTCCTGCCCCTCCCCGTGAACTTGTGTCCCCTCGTAACCGACCCTTCAACTAAGGGGAACAGCTGGTCCCTATCCACCTGTCCCTGTCCGCGCCCCTCAATCTTCTCCACCTCGATCAGGTCGCCCCTCAGTCTTCTCTGCTCCAGTGAAAACAACCCAAGCCTATCCAACCTCTCTCTTCATAACTAAAACGTTCCACCCCAGGCAGCATCCTGGTGAATCTCCTCTGCACCCCCTCCAGTGCAATCACATCCTTCCTATAATGTGGTGACCAGAATTGCACACAGTGCTCCAGCTGTGGCCTCACCAAAGTTCTATACAACCCTAACATGACCTCCCTGCTTCTGTAATCTCTGCCTCGATTGATAAAGGCAAGTGTCCCGTATGTCTTTTTCACCCACCCTATTAATCTGCCCCTCCGCCTTCAGCGATCTATGGACAAGCACAGCAAGGTCCCTTTGTTCCTCAGGATTCCCAGTGTCCGGCCTTTCATTGAATACTTCCTTGTCACATTGCTCCTTCCAGAGTGTATCACCTCACACTTTTCAGGGTTAAATTCCATCAGCCACTTTTCTGCCCGTTTGACCAGCCCGTCCAAAACTTCCTGTAACCCAAGACTCTCAGCCTCACTGTTCGCCACCCGGCCAATCATTGTGTCATTCCCAACTTCAAAGGCAAACGTTTGGACGCACCAAGGGTTTTTTGGCTCAGTGTCTCGTTGGCTGGTCTAATAAGCCACTGGAGCAATAAGAAGAACTCGATGTCTATGCGATGGGATGAGGAAGCGACTGAACAGCGCAGGGCGGGGTGGAGATTAGAATTATACCAGAGATTGCCTGATTTCACCGTGCTGCCCACTGAGAAAACGGACCAGCTCCAGGAAGTCGGAATCGAGGGTTTGCTTCTGAAGAGTTCCACAGTCTGCACCCCGGGCTACGTTTCCCAAAAACCTGAGAACAGGGAAGAGGGGGAAAAAAAAAGCAGCATTGAATTGGAGCCCCCGAATGGCAACCCCCCAAGAGAGCTGAGCACCCGTGGCGGGTAAGGTTACTGTGACAGAGGCCTGCTCCCTCCCGGTGAGCAACCCTGCCCTGGAGACGTGGCTTCAAGATCCACTCCACAGTGGACAAGATCCAGGCTAACACTACCGAGGGAGCGCTGCACTGTCAGAGGTGCCGTCAAAACGCAGACACAACAAAGGTCACAACCCTGTCGGCACAAAGTGCCCCTCTCGGACCCTGTCGAATCATAGAACCATAGAATTTACAGTGCAGAAGGCGGCCATTCGGCCCATCGAGTCTGCACCGCCCCTTGAAAAGAGCACCCTACCCAAGCCCAGACCTCCACCCTATCCCCACACCTCCACCCTATCCCCGTATCCCCACCTAACTAGGAAGTTCACGACCTCATGATAAAGTTGGTTTACACGTGATTAAGAAGGCAAATGGAGTTTTGTCCTTCATTGCTAGAGGGATGGAGTTTAAGACTGGGGAGGTTATGTTGCAATTGTATAAAGTGTTAGTGAGGCCACACCTGGAGTAGTGTGTTCAGTTTTGGTCTCCTTACCTGAGAAAGGACGTACTGGCACTGGAGGGTGTGCAGAGGAGATTCACTAGGTTAATCCCAGAGCTGAAGGGGTTGGATTATGAGGAGAGGTTGAGTAGACTGGGACTGTACTCGTTGGAATTTAGAAGGATGAGGGGGGATCTTATAGAAACATATAAAATTATGAAGGGAATAGATAGGATAGATGCGGGCAGGTTGTTTCCACTGGCGGGTGACAGCAGAACTAGGGGACATAGCCTCAAAATAAGGGGAAGTAGATTTAGGACTGAGTTTAGGAGGAACTTCTTCACCCAAAGGGTTGTGAATCTATGGAATTCCTTGCCCAGTGAAGCAGTTGAGGCTCCTTCATTAAATGTTTTTAAGGTAAAGATAGATAGTTTTTTGAAGAATAAAGGGATTAAGGGTTCTGGTGTTCGGGCTGGAAAGTGGAGCTGAGTCCACAAAAGATCAGCCATGATCTCATTGAATGGCGGAGCAGGCTCGAGGGGCCAGATGGCCTACTCCTGCTCCTAGTTCTTATGTTCTCTGAGCTTTACAGGGAAAGTATAGTTTTTGTAACACCTTTTTTAAGACTGCTATAGATTAAGAGTTACCAGACTGGAGGGACAATTAAAGATCAATTATATGCCCCAACAACCGGACAGTTGGTTTAAATGGGTTGGAAGGATTATCCGTTTTGGCTAGGAGGCCGAAACTTTATTTATTGCAATGGGGAGAAGAATGATCCAAGGGGAATGACTGCTTCCAATCAGGATCAGAGAACCAGAGGTCCAAGCAGAGTACATCCGTTAACACCAGACATCTCACGTGATGAGGAGAGGATGACCAAGAACAAATAACGTCCTTCTCACAAATGTCCACAGTCAACTCTACTCACATGATGGAATGCTCTGTTATATTTGAAGCTGCTCGAATCTTCTTGAAAATAAACTGGGCCTGGAATAAAGAGAAAAGCTACAGCTGTTTATTCTGGCCAGCGTCTGGCAGGAAAAGATTCATTAACCCAGCCCCACCCTGACCGACCAGACAACGACCATAACAGGTAAAAAAAAACAAGGAATCTCCTGGGAGAGGGAACAAAAAAGATTTTAAAATTCCAGTCAGTCAGGGAAAGGGTCGCAAAGTCCCTCTTCATCGCTCTTATCAGATCGACACTACACCAGGAGACCACGTTCCCTGCTGAGTTCCGTTGTAATAACCATCTCCGAGAGATTAATGATGGGATATTTCTCTGTTTTTTTTTTGTTTTTTTTCCATAGAATTTACAGTGCAGAAGGAGGCCATTCGGCCCATCGAGTCTGCACCGGCTCCTGGAAAGAGCACCCTACCCAAGGTCAACACCTCCCCCTATCCCAATAACACAGTAACCCCACCCAACACTAAGGGCAATTTTGGACACTAAGGGCAATTTATCACGGCCAATCCACCTAACCCGCACATCTTTGGACTGTGGGAGGAAACCGGAGCACCCGGAGGAAACCCACGCACACACGGGGAAGATGTGCAGACTCCGCACAGACAGTGACCCAAGCCGGAATCGAACCTGGGACCCTGGAGCTGTGAAGCCATTGTGCTATCCACAATGCTACCGTGCTGCCCCAAAGTTTGTAACTTTGTCACCCAGTGCTGGAGTGGGGGGGGGGGGGGGGGGGGGGGGGGGGGAATGGGACAGAATGGAGAGAAACAAAAAACAAAGAGTAAGATCGAAATACAAGCACGGTGGATAAATAATTGGCACTGCTCCTTTGGCAGTGAATGAAGAAGACTGTGGATTGGAGTGCAGGGCCTGAGGGAATGAGGGAAGGGGGATACAGACGCTGCCGGACGCACTGACCTGCTGTGGGGACCACTTCCAATTGCGAAAGAGGCTGCGGTTCCTCAGGAAAGATTCAGGGTCAAAGGCCAGATCCTTCAGGGGGATAAATGGAGCCAAGCAGCCAAACCGGGCAAACCTTCCCCCGTCATCGTCGCTCCTCACAGTCTGCAGCAAAAGGCCAACATTATGGTTAAAAGAAGCAGGCAGCTTGTTGCTGTTAATATGCTCGGCAAACAACCCCCCCCCCCCCTCCCACCCCGCCCCTCAGTACGAGGCATCCATGAACCATGTACCTGTGGCATCCACATCCCCCTTCCCTCATCTCTTTCCCTGCACCTCTCCCACCTTCTTCTAATCCAGTTGAGTTGGAAGGTCAGACAGAGCTATCCCAACATTCACCATCCGCCTGGAAGTCCTCTGTTAAATTTAGAAGACCTACCTTGGCCTTTTATTACGAGGGTGAATGGTAATGTGACACAAAACACTGCTCTCTTAAACATTGTTTATTTTGAAATATTTTCCGAGACCTGGGGAGGTTGGACATAATGGAAACATATATTTATTATCTTGTCTTTCATCCATCCTTGTTCCATGGGTTAACCACACTATGGACAGGTTTTCTAAACTGATTTCTATTCTCCGCGGTCCTCGCTGTCAAATAATAATCATATTTATTGTCACAGGTAGGTTTACATTAACGCTGCAATGAAGTTACTGTGAAAAGCCCCTAGTCGCCACACTCCGGCGCCTGTTCGGGTACACAGAGGGAGAATTCAGAATGTCCAATTCACCTAACAGCGCGTCTTTCAGGATTTGTGGGAGGAAACCGGAGCACCCGGAGAAAACCCACGCAGACACGGGGAGAACGTGCACTCTCCGTGCAGTGATCCAAGCCGGGAATTGAACAGAAATCTTCAACACTGATATCAAGAAATGAGCAGTGATCCAGTACCTGGAGGCTGCAAAGGCCCAGTGTTGGAGCAGTGCTGCCAGGGCCCAGTGCTGGAGCAGTGCTGCCAGGGCCCAGTGCTGGAGCAGCGCTGCAACGGCCCAGGGCTGGAGCAGTGCTGCCAGGGCCCAGTGCTGGAGCAGTGCTGCCAGGGCCCAGTGCTGGAGCAGTGCTGCCAGGGCCCAGTGCTGGAGCAGTGCAGCAATGGCCCAGTGCTGGAGCAGTGCTGCAATGGCCCAGTGCTGGAGCAGTGCTGCCAGGGCCCAGTGCTGGAGCAGTGCTGCCAGGGCCCAGTGCTGCCAGGGCCCAGTGCTGCCAGGGCCCAGTGCTGGAGCAGTGCTGCCAGGGCCAGTGCTGGAGCAGTGCTGCCAGGGCCCAGTGCTGGAGCAGGGCTGCCAGGGCCCAGTGCTGGAGCAGTGCTGCAACGGCCCAGTGCTGGAGCAGTGCTGCAATGGCCCAGTGCTGCCAGGGCCCAGTGCTGGAGCAGCGCTGCAATGGCCCAGTGCTGCCAGGGCCCAGTGCTGGAGCAGCGCTGCAATGGCCCAGTGCTGCCAGGGCCCAGTGCTGGAGCAGTGCTGCCAGGGCCCAGTGCTGGAGCAGTGCTGCAACGGCCCAGTGCTGGAGCAGTGCTGCCAGGGCCCAGTGCTGGAGCAGTGCTGCCAGGGCCCAGTGCTGGAGCAGTGCTGCCAGGGCCCAGTGCTGGAGCAGTGCTGCCAGGGCCCAGTGCTGGAGCAGTGCTGCCAGGGCCGAGTGCTGGAGCAGTGCTGCCATGGCCCAGTGCTGGAGCAGTGCTGCAATGGCCCAGTGCTGGAGCAGTGCAGCAACGGCCCAGTGCTGGAGCAGTGCTGCCAGGGCCCAGTGCTGGAGCAGTGCTGCCAGGGCCCAGTGCTGGAGCAGTGCTGCCAGGGCCCAGTGCTGGAGCAGTGCTGCCAGGGCCCAGTGCTGGAGCAGTGCTGCCAGGGCCAGTGCTGGAGCAGTGCTGCCAGGGCCCAGTGCTGGAGCAGTGCTGCCAGGGCCCAGTGCTGGAGCAGTGCTGCAATGGCCCAGTGCTGGAGCAGTGCTGCCAGGGCCCAGTGCTGGAGCAGTGCTGCCAGGGCCCAGTGCTGGAGCAGTGCTGCCAGGGCCCAGTGCTGCCAGGGCCCAGTGCTGGAGCAGTGCTGCCAGGGCCAGTGCTGGAGCAGTGCTGCCAGGGCCCAGTGCTGGAGCAGTGCTGCCAGGGCCCAGTGCTGGAGCAGTGCTGCAATGGCCCAGTGCTGGAGCAGTGCTGCCAGGGCCCAGTGCTGGAGCAGTGCTGCCAGGGCCCAGTGCTGGAGCAGTGTTGCAACGGCCCAGTGCTGCCAGGGCCCAGTGCTGGAGCAGTGCTGCAACGGCCCAGTGCTGGAGCAGTGCTGCCAGGGCCCAGTGCTGGAGCAGTGCTGCCAGGGCCCAGTGCTGGAGCAGTGCAGCAACGGCCCAGTGCTGGAGCAGCGCTGCAATGGCCCAGTGCTGGAGCAGTGCTGCCAGGGCCCAGTGCTGGAGCAGTGCTGCCAGGGCCCAGTGCTGCAATGGCCCAGTGCTGCCAGGGCCCAGTGCTGGAGCAGCGCTGCCAGGGCCCAGTGCTGGAGCAGTGCTGCAATGGCCCAGTGCTGGAGCAGTGCTGCAATGGCCCAGTGCTGGAGCAGTGCTGCAATGGCCCAGTGCTGGAGCAGTGCTGCAATGGCCCAGTGCTGGAGCAGTGCTGCAATGGCCCAGTGCTGGAGCAGTGCTGCAAAGGCCCAGTGTTGGAGCAGTGCTGCCAGGGCCCAGTGCTGGAGCAGTGCTGCCAGGGCCCAGTGCTGGAGCAGCGCTGCCAGGGCCCAGTGCTGGAGCAGTGCTGCCAGGGCCCAGTGCTGGAGCAGTGCTGCAATGGCCCAGTGCTGCAATGGCCCAGTGCTGGAGCAGTGCTGCAAGGGCCCAGTGCTGGAGCAGTGCTGCCAGGGCCCAGTGCTGGAGCAGTGCAGCAACGGCCCAGTGCTGGAGCAGTGCTGCCAGGGCCCAGTGCTGGAGCAGTGCTGCCATGGCCCAGTGCTGCCAGGGCCCAGTGCTGGAGCAGTGCTGCAATGGCCCAGTGCTGGAGCAGTGCTGCCAGGGCCGAGTGCTGGAGCAGCGCTGCAATGGCCCAGTGCTGGAGCAGTGCTGCAACGGCCCAGTGCTGGAGCAGTGCTGCCAGGGCCCAGTGCTGGAGCAGTGCTGCAATGGCCCAGTGCTGGAGCAGTGCTGCCAGGGCCCAGTGCTGGAGCAGTGCTGCCAGGGCCCAGTGCTGCCAGGGCCCAGTGCTGGAGCAGTGCTGCCAGGGCCGAGTGCTGGAGCAGTGCTGCCAGGGCCCAGTGCTGGAGCAGTGCTGCCATGGCCCAGTGCTGCCAGGGCCCAGTGCTGGAGCAGTGCTGCAATGGCCCAGTGCTGGAGCAGTGCTGCCAGGGCCGAGTGCTGGAGCAGTGCTGCCAGGGCCCAGTGCTGGAGCAGCGCTGCAATGGCCCAGTGCTGGAGCAGTGCTGCCAGGGCCCAGTGCTGGAGCAGTGCTGCCAGGGCCCAGTGCTGGAGCAGTGCTGCCAGGGCCCAGTGCTGCCAGGGCCCAGTGCTGGAGCAGTGCTGCAATGGCCCAGTGCTGGAGCAGTGCTGCCAGGGCCCAGTGCTGGAGCAGTGCTGCAATGGCCCAGTGCTGGAGCAGTGCAGCAACGGCCCAGTGCTGGAGCAGTGCTGCAATGGCCCAGTGCTGGAGCAGTGCTGCCAGGGCCCAGTGCTGGAGCAGTGCTGCCAGGGCCCAGTGCTGGAGCAGTGCTGCAACGGCCCAGTGCTGCCAGGGCCCAGTGCTGGAGCAGTGCTGCCAGGGCCCAGTGCTGGAGCAGTGCTGCCAGGGCCCAGTGCTGCCAGGGCCCAGTGCTGCCAGGGCCCAGTGCTGGAGCAGTGCTGCCAGGGCCCAGTGCTGGAGCAGTGCTGCCAGGGCCCAGTGCTGGAGCAGTGCTGCCAGGGCCCAGTGCTGGAGCAGTGCTGCCAGGGCCCAGTGCTGGAGCAGTGCTGCCAGGGCCCAGTGCTGGAGCAGTGCTGCAATGGCCCAGTGCTGGAGCAGTGCTGCCAGGGCCCAGTGCTGGAGCAGTGCTGCAATGGCCCAGTGCTGGAGCAGTGCTGCAACGGCCCAGTGCTGGAGCAGTGCTGCCAGGGCCCAGTGCTGGAGCAGTGCTGCCAGGGCCCAGTGCTGGAGCAGTGCTGCCAGGGCCCAGTGCTGCCAGGGCCCAGTGCTGCCAGGGCCCAGTGCTGGAGCAGTGCTGCCAGGGCCAGTGCTGGAGCAGTGATGATTCAGTGTCAAAGAGAATGTGAGAGGAGCAGTAATGGGGAACTGAAGTGTCCTGACTCGCGCAGGTTAAGTGGGGTTATGGGGAGGGGGAGTGGGGTTATGGGGAGGGGGGAGTGGGGTTATGGGGAGGGGGGAGTGGGGTTATGGGGCGGGGGAGTGGGGTTATGGGGCGGGGGAGTGGGGTTATGGGGAGGGGGGAGTGGGGTTATGGGGCGGGGGAGTGGGGTTATAGGGGAGGGGGATTATGGGGAGGGGGAGTGGGGTTATGGGGAGGGGGGAGTGGGGTTATGGGGAGGTGTGGTATCTCTAAGGCCCTGAACAGCTGCACTGAACCTTCCCCACTTTCATATTCCATTCCTTTGCAATAAATGCAAACATTACATTTGCCTTCCGAATCACTTTCTCTGCCTTTCTGTGATTCTGGAGCAGGAAACCCAGCTCCTTCTGCACCACCGGGTTCTGCATTCTCTCCATCTTAAATAACATTTGTGACAGCCCACAGCTGCTCTGGTTAAGAATGTAAGTAGGTAATGTCCCGATTCATTAATACTCTGCCTCTGCCCCCCCCCCCATCCACCTCGACCAGCAGACAGAGATGAAGATGATATCAGACATAGTCAGAGAGCACAGTTGTGCCGGGACCTACCCGGAGGGCGTCCAGAATTACAGCCTTCTGTGTCGTGGTCAGCTGGGATAGGAACGGAGTGAAACATGGACACGCACTGGCGAGAACTGAGGCAGGAGCACTCCTCAAAACTGAGGGACTGAATCCCGGCAGAAAGCGGGCAAACCGGCAAATTGTATCCACAGTTATCTGGGAATAATCAACAAGGTGCAAATATTATTGAGATAATCACGAACATGTTGGAAATATTCGGTTCACACACTCTACCTGTCACTGTGATTTGGTCATCGTTTCGCAAAGATCATTTTGTATAAATTCCTTCCCACATTTATGATGAAAATTCCCATGTTTGATGGGGACAGTGTAGAGCAATGGTTCTCAACCGGGGTCCACATGGACCCTGGGGGTCCATGTAACATTACTGGGGGTCCACACAAATAAAATACCAAATTGGGGGTCCACGGTGATATTTTAGTGGTCCATAGAGCAATTCTACTTCAGAACAAATTAGACTCTCTCTCTCTCTCTCTCTCGCACTGACAAAGGTCAAAGAGAGATTATAATCTATCTAATTTACCTTGAGGGCTGAAGCTCCCTTGGATTAGTTTACCACGCTAATGAAGGAAGGATTAATGGCATTAATTTCTTTAGTAGCAGAAACGATTTCGGTTGAAACTATCAACTCTCAGGAGCTATAAATATCGACATGACCCAAGCAGGTCACTTCATAAACTTAATAAACAGCTCCAAGGAAAACATTCTGATCTCATATCCAGTAAAGGTGCTATTACTGCTTTTCTGAGAAAACTGCCGCTGTACAAAATTAATATCTGACGTCGTGCATTTGAACAGTTTCCTTGTTTGACCTCGATTAGCAGCGATTTGCACGATGATGACCTTGCATTGTATGCTGAATATTTGGAAAATTTGCATGAAATATGCAAGCTCGGTTTAGTGACCTACTCATGATGGATAAACCAACTTGGGTGGCAATTCCTTTTGAAGTTAATGCTGCCGATGTAGACATTTCTTTACAGGAGACCCTCATTGAATTACAGTGATGAAATATTGCACGCAAAATTCAAAGATGGGAAGCATAATATATGGAAAACAAATGACACTGCTAAAAAGTACCCACTACTCTGGGATAAAGCACAGCTCTACGTTATAGCTTTTCCATCATCTTACCTTGTTGAATCAGGATTTAGTCGTGTTCTTCACTTATTATCAAAAGCTCGTAATAGACTCGACATTGTGAAAAAGGGTGATCTTCGACTATCATTGACCGCGATGGAGCCGAATATAAAAAACTCGCTGAGCAGCATCAACCACAGGGATCTCATTGAATAAATCTGCATTTTTTTCTTAATTACTCACTTAGGCCTATCTTAAAATGGTTTATTATGAATTATTTACTAGTGTACATAATGCTCTATAGAATTTAATTGTTAAATATGTTTATTTGCAATAAATTAGTTTTCCTTCAAAATAAAGCATAATCATTTACTATTTCTTTAATATTTGATACAATTCCTTTACTTTTTTGTTAGTGAAAAATATAAGAAGCTTTTTTTTCTGTGGAATGGCTATGGGGGTCCACAAAAAAAATTAAGAGGAAAAGGGGTCCATGGGTTAAAAAAGGTTGAGAACCACTGGTGTAGAGGGAGCTTTACTCTGTATCTAACCCCGTGCTGTACCTGTCCTGGGAGCGTTTGATGGGGACAGTGTAGAGGGAGCTTTACTCTGTATCTAACCCCGTGCTGTACCTGTCCTGGGAGTGTTTGATGAGGACAGTGTAGAGGGAGCTTTACTCTGTATCTAACCCCGTGCTGTACCTGTCCTGGGAGTGTTTGATGGGGGCAGTGTAGAGGGAGCTTTACTCTGTATCTAACCCCGTGCTGTACCTGTCCTGGGAGTGTTTGATGGGGACAGTGTAGCGGGAGCTTTACTCTGTCTCTAACCCCATGCTGTACCTGTCCTGGGAGTGTTTGACGGGGACAGTGTAGAGGGAGCTTTACTCTGTATCTAACCCCGTGCTGTACCTGTCCTGGAGTGTTTGATGGGGACAGTGTAGTGGGAGCTTTACTCTGTATCTAACCCCGTGCTGTACCTGTCCTGGGAGTGTTTGATGGGGACAGTGTAGAGGGAGCTTTACTCTGTATCTAACCCCGTGCTGTACCTGTCCTGGAGTGTTTGATGGGGGACAGTGTAGAGGAAGCTTTACTCTGTATCTAACCCCGTGCTGTCCCTGTCCTGGGAGTGTTTGATGGGGACAGTGTAGAGGGAGCTTTACTCTGTATCTAACCCCGTGCTGTACCTGTCCTGGGAGTGTTTGATGGGGACAGTGTAGAGGGAGCTTTACTCTGTATCTATCGTCCTGGTTGTATTTGGTGGGAAATTGATACAATTACTTACATTAATATTCTGGATTATCTCCGACACAAGTTGATGAAGCTTTAAAAGATTAACAAACAAAGTTAATGTTTGTGTTTCATTACCATTAGACATGTTTTCGTCAGTATTTAGATACCTCTCTGTCATATCTTTCTCCAATTGTCTTCCCCCCCCCCCCTTCTTCTCTCTATCCTAAAGGTGTCGACCCTTACTGGGTCAATTCCACCGTCATTGCAGCCTCTCGCCATTGCTCATGGCAGAGGCTGGATTGTAATTCTTGCCAATTCCCCTCTATCAGCACTCAAGCAACATTACAGCATCTCAGCCACATATTCTATGTATACAGACACGCACGCATTCACACACCTACAGACCCACCCACACTCCCACCCACGCATCCACACACCCACACACACAGGCACCATCGCACCCACCACTTAGCACTGCTGCCTCGCGGCACGGTGGACCCGGGTTCGATCCCGGCTCTGGGTCACTGCCTGTGTGGAGCTTGCACATGGGGCTGTTTAGCACACTGGGCTAAATTGCTGGTTTTGAAAGCAGACCAAGGCAGGCCAGTAGCACAGTTCGACTCCCGTACCAGCCTCCCCGAACAGGTGCCGGAATGTGGCGACTAGGGGCTTTTCACAGTAACTTCATTTGAAGCCTACTTGTGACAATAAGCGATTTTAATTTTCATTCATTCTCCCCGTGTTTGCGTGGGTCTCGCCCCCACAACCCAAAGATGTGCAGGGTAGTTGGATTGGCCACGCTAAATTGCCCCTTAATTGGAAAAATTAATAATTGGGTAATCTAAATTTAAGAAAATAACACCCACCCACCCACACCAGCACCAACACATCCCACCCACACAGTCACACACCCACCCACACAGGCAACAACATACGCACCCACCCACACAAGCATCAGTGCACAAATGTGCACACCCACCCACACACGCACACACTATCAGCACAATCAGGAACAAGGACACAACACACGCCTGGGACGAATGTCCAGCCATTATGGATAAACTGCTCCATATCGCAGCGTCCTCAACAACTGTACACACAGAGGCTTCCTGCACAATGGCAGCTGTGGTTCAGTCTGTACCAGACCCTCTTCCCTGAGCCGAAGGTCGTAGGTTCAATCCTCACTCTAGGTGACTGACCGCATAACTCAGCTGCCATTGCTGGTGTCATTTTTGTGATAAATCTTTAAACTAAGATTCCACCCCCCCCCCCCCCCCCCCCCCCCGGGGTCAGGTGGGTGTAAAAGAGCCAATGGCCCTATTTTAAACACGAGGAAGAAATTGGCCAATATTTATTGCTTCACCTACATCACCAATAAAAGTTGCGGGATCTTGCTGTGTACAAAAATACTACAATATGTCCCACATCACTATAGTGACGGCTGGTCTATAGGTATTTGAGAGGCTACAGTGACTCCTTTCTGTCCCCAACTGCTCCCTTGCCAAGGTCTGCCGCCCCTCATCCACACTCTGCCCACATCGGAACCTACCTGTGCAGTCGAAAGTGGCACCGAGTCGATGCTGGAGATAACTGTTGACCGTTGGTCAGCTGACAGTTTGTGCAGGAAGTTGATGCCGAGCACAGCCAGAATTCCGCCCAGATCCTCCAGATTCTGGGGTGTCAAGACACTGATGTCCTGCCCCCTGAGGTGTCTTGCCAAAAGATGCGCGACCTGATCACAAAATGCAGACAAGCGAGAGTGAAAAAAGGGCCATTCAGCCCATCCGCCACAACCTGATGCTTCTATTGTGGACTTTGCTGCCTCTCTCCCGTGATCGCCGGCTCTGGTCGCAGAATGAGCATCAAGAGCTCAAGACACAACTGGCCACTTTTAGGCAGCACCTTCGTGAAAATATCTCTGGTAAGGACGTACAAATGGTTGTCACCTCTGGGAGCAGGATCGGAATTTGCTGCTCAACAGTTCCTGAGGATTTGTGCAATGTTAACAAGTCACAAGGAGTTTGAGTGAGAAACTGGCGTGGGAATCGGAAAGGGCCCAGTGTGTATGGAGTTGCTGAGAGGGATATAGGAACAGGAGAAGGCCATTCGGCCCATTCTCCATTCAATTAGGTCATGGCTGACTGACCTGCATCTTAACTCCATCTTAACTCTAGCACAGGGGTGGGCAAACTTTTCCGTGCAAGGGCCACATTCAGAAATTCACAATTTTAAAGGGCCGCATAGTATATTAAGTAAAATAATTACTTCACCCGGTTATGATTCTGGGCGCCTCATATAGAACATAGAACAGTACAACACAGAACAGGCCCTTCGGCCCTCGACGTTGTGCCGAGCAATGATCACCCTACTCAAGTCAACGTATCCACCCTATACCAGTAAGTAACCCAACAGCCCCCCCCACCCATTAACCTTAAAAAAAAATTAAAAATTAAAAAAAAAAAAAAAAAAAATTTTTTAAATTATTTTTTTTAATGACTTGGTGGGCCGCATAAAGACCTTTGGCGGGCCGCATGCAGCCCGCGGGCCGTAGTTTGCCCACCCCTGCTCTAGCGTAACTCTAGCGTAGCTCTAGCGTAACTCTATCGGAACTCTATCGGAACTCTATCTGCCTACCCTGGTTCCCGAAATACTCTCGCTTAGCAAAAAAAAACATTCCCAGTTTTCAGATTTTCAGCTGACCCTCAGACTCAACAGATTTTTAATTGAAAGATTTCCACTTCATGTGAGGAAGTGCTCCCTGACATCGCCCCCTGAATGATCTGGCTCTCATTTAATGTTATACCACAATATTCGCTCCAGAGGGAATAGTTTCTCTTGAGGTTACGTTTTGGGGTGAGGAGAAATGAGAATCATAGATGAATCATAGAATTTACAGTCCATTCGGCCCATCGAGTCTGCACCAGCCCTTACAAAGAGCATCCGCCTGAAGCCCATGTATCTACCCTATCCCCGTAACCCCCACCTAACATTATTTGGACACTGATGGGAATTCAAGAACAAAGAACAAAGAAAAGTACAGCAGACGAACAGGCCCTTCGGCCCTCCAAGCCCATGCCAACCATGCTGCCCGACCATTCAGCATGGCCAATCCACCTAACCCGTACATCTTTGAACTGTGGGAGGAAAATGGAGCAAACCCACACAGACACAGGGAGGACGTGCAGACTCCGCAAAGTCAGTGACCCAGCCGGGAATCGAACCTGGGACCCTGGAGCTGTGAAGCAACTGTGCTAACCAGTATGCTACCGTGCTGCCTGAAGTAGTGCCCTGACTATTTTGCTATTACCAAAAGCCAGTTGGTGAAGGATGCGACTGGAGTCCATCTTTACTCAGTCTTACATTCATTTGCAGAGTGAAACGTTGCAAGCATATACCTCCTAACCCAACCACACCCCAGTTTCAGCAAGTCTCTGCACATCATAGAATCTCGACAATGCAGAAGGAGGCAATTCGGCCCATCGAGTCTGCACTGACCCTCTGAAAGAGCACCCTTTCCGAAGCCCAATCTCCCACCCTATTCCCGTAACCCCTCCTAGGGGGAATTTACCATGGGTCCCTGGAGCTGTGAGGCAGCAGTTCTAACCACTGTGCCACCATGCCGCCCCCATCTTGCTCAAGTGAAGCCCCAATTAACCTATCTACCTACATATAATTAAACACAATTGATATACAATTAACAAGCTTCCCATTGGACGGCTGATATAAAACTAAAATACTGGAAATACTGCAGAAGCTGGAAATCTGAAATAAAAACAGGAAAAGCTGGAAATACTGAGCA
This sequence comes from Scyliorhinus canicula, assembly GCF_902713615.1. Taxonomy (NCBI): domain Eukaryota; kingdom Metazoa; phylum Chordata; class Chondrichthyes; order Carcharhiniformes; family Scyliorhinidae; genus Scyliorhinus; species Scyliorhinus canicula. Next base: position 4,248,228 of record NC_052169.1, on the reverse strand, counting down.
GGTTTGGCAGCGTCTGTGGGGAGAGAAACAGAGTTAACGTTTGACCCTTGTCAGAGGCGGACTCGCAACGTTAGCTCGGTTTCTCTCTCCAGACACTGCCGCGCCTGCTGAGTTTTTATATTGAATAGATTACATTGATACCACCCCAAAAATGTGTTTAAAACTTAGAAAAATATGCAGGCTGGGCGACATGAGGCGCAGTGGTTAGAACTGGGACTGCGCCGCTGAGGACCCGGGTTCGAATCCCGGCCCCGGGTCACTGTCCGTGTGCAGTTTGCACATTCTCTCCGTGTCTGTGTGGGTCTCACCCCCACAACCCAAAGATGTGCAGGGTAGGTGGACTGGCCGCGCTAAATTGCCCCTTAATTGGAAAATATAATATTTGGGTACTCTAAATTAAAAAAGGAAACATTTTGAGGGTAGGAATAGACCAGCTGGCCCATCAAAACTGACACATTTGCGATGGCTGGAGGATGAGGACGAGACACTTACCCACCAGCCCTCGCTGGTAAGTAATGGCCCGGGAGAGGGTAACAAAGATGACCCAAAACCAGGTCAAGAACGTGAACTAGAAAATCATTGGACTAAATGATGTGGTTGCTGCCTCAGTCGGGAAGTATGGGATTTTAGTTTTAGGATTATTGAGAATGCACTCACCCCGCTGTTAGTGTCAATAGCCCCATCTCTGGTGCAGCTGAGGAGAGTTGAGAGCACTGTGTCAGAGAGAGACTGGGAAGCTAGCAGGAGCTGAACTTCCTCTTGCTTCACAAAACAAATTAGTCGACCGAGTCTGGAAGAGAAATGAGGATTTGGTGAAGTGTAACCTTCCCCGGCTGCGATTCCAGTCTCTGCCCTCCCCGGCTGCGATTTCAGAATCTCCTCCCTCACACACAGCCCGAAAAGCTGGATTCCGTGACCATGGACGAGGAATTACTGGTCACGTTCGCCCTGTCCATCGACCAGACTGTTGGCTGAAGACATTCGTACTGAGGCTGTGGCCCAAGTAAAAAGGTCCTAAAGGAGGGTTGTAGGGACTGGAGGAGGTTACAGAGATAGGGAGGGGTGTAGGGACTGGAGGAGGTTACAGAGATAGGGAGGGATGTAGGGACTGGAGGAGGTTACAGAGATAGGGAGGGGGTGTAGGGGCTGGAGGAGGTTACAGAGATAGGGAGGGGGTGTAGGGACTGGAGGAGGTTACAGAGATAGGGAGGGGGTGTAGGGACTGGAGGAGGTTACAGAGATAGGGAGGGGGTGTAGGGACTGGAGGAGGTTACAGAGATAGGGAGAGTTTGGACGGGCTGGAGGAGGTTACAGAGATAGGGAGAGCTGTAGGGGCTGGAGGAGGTTACAGAGATAGGGAGGGTTGTAGGGACTGGAGGAGGTTACAGAGATAGGGAGGGGGTGTAGGGACTGGAGGAGGTTACAGAGATAGGGAGGGGGTGTAGGGACTGGAGGAGGTTACAGAGATAGGGAGAGTTGTAGGGACTGGAGGAGGTTACAGAGATAGGGAGAGCTGTAGGGACTGGAGGAGGTTACAGAGATAGGGAGGGGTTGTAGGGACTGGAGGAGGTTACAGAGATAGGGAGGGTTGTAGGCACTGGAGGAGGTTACAGAGATAGGGAGGGTTGTAGGGACTGGAGGAGGTTACAGAGATAAGGAGGGTTGTAGGGACTGGAGGAGGTTACAGAGATAGGGAGGGTTGTAGGGACTGGAGGAGGTTACAGAGATAGGGAGGGTTGTAGGGACTGGAGGAGGTTACAGAGATAGGGAGGGTTGTAGGGACTGGAGGAGGTTACAGAGATAGGGAGGGGTTGTAGGGACTGGAGGAGGTTACAGAGATAGGGAGGGTTGTAGGGACTGGAGGAGGTTACAGAGATAGGGAGGGTTGTAGGGACTGGAGGAGGTTACAGAGATAGGGAGGGTAGTAGGGACTGGAGGAGGTCACAGAGATAGGGAGGGTTGTAGGGACTGGAGGAGGTCACAGAGATAGTGAGGGATGTAAGGGCTGAAGGAGGTTACAGAGATAGGGAGGGTTGTAGGGACTGAAGGAGGTTACAGAGATAGGGAGTGATGTAGGGACTGAAGGAGGTTACAGAGATAGGGAGAGATGTAGGGACTGAAGGAGGTTACAGAAATAGGGAGGGATGTAGGGGCTGGAGGAGGTTACAGAGAAAGTAAGGATTGTAGGGACTGGAAGAGGTTACAGAGAGAGGGACGGTTGTAGGGACTGGAGGGGGTTACAGAAATAGGGAGGGTTGTCGGGGCTGGAGGGGGTTACAGGGCTAGGGAGGGTTGTAGGGACTGAAGAGGTTACAGAAATAGGGAGGGTTGGAGGGGCTGGAGGAGGTTACAGAAATAGGGAGGATTGAAGGGGCTGGAGGAGGTTACAGAGATAGGGAGGGTTGGAGGGGCTGGAGGAGGTTACAGAGATAGGGAGGGATGTAGGGGCTGGAGGAGGTTACAGAGATAGGAAGGGATGTAAGTGCTAGAGGAGGTGACAGAGATAGGGAGGGTTGTAGGGACTGGAGGAGGTGACAGAGATAGGGAGGGATGTAGGGGCTGGAGGAGGTGACAGAGATAGGGAGGGTTGTAAGGACTGGAGGAGGTGTCAGAGATAGGAGGGTTGGAGGGGCTGGAGGAGGTTACAGAGATAGGGAGGGATGGAGGGGCTGGAGGAGGTTACAGAGATAGGAAGGGATGTAAGGGCTGGAGGAGGTGACAGAGATAGGGAGGGTTGGAGGGGCTGGAGGAGGTTACAGAGATAGGGAGGGGTGGAGGGGCTGGAGGAGGTTACAGAGATAGGAAGGGATGTAAGGGCTGGAGGAGGTGGCAGAGATAGGGAGGGATGAGGCCATTCAAGGTTTAATAAACAAGTTGAAAATATTTTGAGATGTTTGCGGACTCGATGTTGGTCAGTGAGCTCAGAGGACAATGGTGAACAGGAGTTTGGATGTGGAGCAGCAGAGTTTGGATGTTTATAGAAATATGAAGCAGGAAGGTGGCCAAGGGAACAATGGAATAACCAAGTTGCCAGGGAACAGAAACACGAGCAGGTGATGCCCAACATTGTTGAATAGTCCTTGGAGTGCAGCTGGTGGAACCTTACCCCATGGATTGGGGTATTTGGGAGACAATGGGAGGGGTCAGAAACATCTCAAAGAGGCGATGCTGCTTATTAATGACAATGAGAGTTTGGAGCACACTCCAATTCCGGTTTAGTGATGGATCTTTCCGGAATCCTTACCTTCCAATGTCACCTCTGCTCAGATTCCCACTCGAGCTCAAAATGGTGCGAATCACATGCCTCCCCCGAGCTGGATCTAAACTGCTGTTTCCAAACTGATCCATGATTGAAATAAGCTGCAATAGAAATAAGGAACTTTGGTGTAAATGCCTCAATCAATTCTGCCCTTTCCCACACTCTCCCCTCGCACTCTCCCCCTCGCACTCTCGCCCCCTCGCACTCTCCCCCCTCGCACTCTCGCCCCCTCGCACTCTCGCCCCCTCGCACTCTCGCCCCCTCGCACTCTCGCCCCCTCGCACTCTCCCCCCTCGCACTCTCCCCCCTCGCACTCTTTCTTCCCCCCCTCGCACTCTTTCTTCCCCCCCTCGCACTCTTTCTTCCCCCCCTCGCACTCTTTCTTCCCCCCCTCGCACTCTTTCTTCCCCCCCTCGCACTCTTTCTTCCCCCCCTCGCACTCTTCCCCCCTCGCACTCTTCCCCCTCGCACTCTTCCCCCTCGCACTCTTCCCCCTCGCACTCTTCCCCCTTGCACCCTCCCCTCACACCTGCCCTCACACTCTCCTCTCCACAACTTTCCCCAACCCTTTTCCCTCCTCCACCTCCACCCCCCAATCTCCTCCTCCTGTCCGTCACCCCCCCCACACACCTCCCCCGCCCCCCCACACACACTTCCCCCGATGCCCACACACACTTCCCCCGCTCCCCCACACACACTTCCCCCACCCCCCCCCACACACCTCCCCCCCCCACACACCTCCCCCGCCCCCCCACACACCTCCCCCGCCCCCCACACACACTTCCCCCAGCCCCCCACACACACTTCCCCCGCCCCCCCACACACACTTCCCCCCAGCCCACACACACTTCCCCCCCCCCCCCCCCCACACACACCTCCCCCCCCCCCACACACACACACACACACACCCCCCGCCCCCTCCACCCCCCCTCCTCACCTGCTCGGGATTCAGCTGCTGAAAGTGAGAAATGGGTAGGAATGGGAGCAGAGGTTGGATGGATTTCAGGAAGTGAGGAGGCCAGGAGTCCACATGGCCAAAGGTGTTGGTGTTGAGCAGCCTCCTGGCGAACGCTCTCTTCTGATTGGCCCTCATGTCTGAGCTGTGATCTCTGATCGCTGCTAAACTGTGAGAAACAGAATCACGGTCAGCGTGGGGGGTTCAGCGTGGGGGGTTCAGGGTGGGATGGGGTTCAGGGTGGGGGGTCAGGGTGGGGTGGGATGGGGTCAGGGTGGGGGGTCAGGGTGGGGTGGGATGGGGGCAGGGTGGGGGGTCAGGGTGGGGTGGGATGGGGTCAGGGTGGGGGGTCAGGGTGGGATGGGGTTCAGGGTGGGGGGTCAGGGTGGGGTGGGATGGGGTCAGGGTGGGGGGTCAGGGTGGGGTGGGATGGGGTCAGGGTGGGGGGTCAGGGTGGGGTGGGATGGGGTCAGGGTGGGGGGTCAGGGTGGGATGGGATGGGGTCAGGGTGGGGGGTCAGGGTGGGGTGGGGTCGGGGTCGGGGGGGGTCAGGGTGGGGGGGTCAGGGTGGGGGGTCAGGGTGGGGTGGGGGGGTCAGGATGGGGTGGGGTGGGGTCAGGGTGGGGGGGTGTCAGCGTGGAGGGGTCAGGGTGGGGTGGGGTCAGGATGGGGTGGGGTCAGGGTGGGGGGTCAGGGTGGGGTGTGGTCAGGGTGGGGTGGGGTCAGGGTGGGGGGGTTAGGGTGGGGTGTGGTCAGGGTGGGGTGGGGTCAGGGTGGGGGGTCAGCGTGGGTGGGGTGGGTCAGGGTGGGGGGGTCAGCGTGGGGGGAGTCAGGGTGGGGTGGGGTGGGGTCAGGGTGGGGGGGTCAGGGTGGGGGGGTCAGGGTGGGGGGGTCAGGGTGGGGTGGTCAGGGTGGGGGGGGCAGGGTGGGGGGGTCAGGGTGGGGTGGGTCAGGGTGGGGGGGGTCAGGGTGGGGGGGTCACGGTGGGGGGGGTCACGGTGGGGGGGGTCACAGTGGGGGGGGTCAGGGGGGGTCAGGGTGGGGAGGGGTCAGGGTGGGGGGGTCAGGGTGGGGTGTGGTCAGGGTGGGGTGGGGTCAGGGTGGGGGGGTCAGGGTGGGGTGTGGTCAGGGTGGGGTGGGGTCAGGGTGGGGGGGTCAGCGTGGGGGGGGTGGGGTCAGGGTGGGGGGGTCAGCGTGGGGGGAGTCAGGGTGGGGTGGGGTGGGGTCAGGGTGGGGGGGTCAGGGTGGGGGGTCAGGGTGGGGGGGTCAGGGTGGGGGGGGTCAGGGTGGGGGGGTCAGGGTGGGGTGGGGTCAGGGTGGGGTGGGGTCAGGGTGGGGGGGGTCAGGGTGGGGGGGTCCGGTGGGGGGGTCACGGTGGGGGGGGTCACGGTGGGGGGGGTCACGGTGGGGGGGGTCAGGGGGGGTCAGGGTGGGGTGGGGTCAGGGTGGGGGGGTCAGGGGGGTCAGGGTGGGGTGGGGTCAGGGGGGGTCAGGGTGGGGTGGGGTCAGGGTGGGGGGTCAGGGTGGGGTGGGGTCAGGGTGGGGGGTCAGCGTGGGGTGGGGTCAGGGTGGGGGGTCAGCGTGGGGGGGGGGTCGCGTGAGGGGTATCCACCTTCTACCACTTTCATTCCCCCTTTTACTGGTCCGTTTCCCCAGGGGAACAAGCCGCTCTTACCCAGGCAGCCATTCTCCAGGCTGGGCTATTCAACTGTGGAAGGCATCACAGGAGGCTTTTATTGCGCCGTTGCCACACCTGCACCTTCCAGCAGAAGGTGCTGGACAGCAGTCTGGGTTACAAATACCTCCCCCCTAGCTCCACTCCAAACTCCTCTCAAAACCAATGGTGCAGCGCTCCCTCAGTACTGACCCTCTAACAGTGCGGCACTCCTTCAGTACTGACCCTCTGACTGTGCAGCACTCCCTCAGTACTGACCCTCTGACAGTGCGGTGCTCCCTCAGTACTGACCCTCTAACAGTGCGGCGCTCCCTCAGTACTGACCCTCTGACAGTGCGGCGCTCCCTCAGTACTGACCCTCCGACAGTGCGGCACTCCCTCAGTACTGACCCTCTGCCAGTGCGGCACTCCCTCAGTACTGACCCTCTGACAGTGCGGCACTCCCTCAGTACTGACCCTCTGACAGTGCGGCACTCCCTCAGTACTGACCCTCTGACAGTGCAGCACTCCCTCAGTACTGACCCTCTGACAGTGCGGCACTCCCTCAGTACTGACCCTCTGACACGGACGGGCACTCCCTCAGTACTGACTCTCTGCACAGTGCGGCATTCCCCTCAGTACTGACCCTCTGACATGCGCGCGCTCCCCTCAGTACTGACCCGCTCTGACAGTGCAGCACTCCCTCAGTACTGACCCTCGGACAGTGCGGCACTCCCTCAGTACTGGATCCCTCTGACAGTGTGCGGTCCCTCCCTCAGCTACTGACCCTCGGACAGTGCGGCACATCCCTCATGTACTGACCCTCTGACAGTGCTAGGCACTCCCTTCAGTACTCGACCCTCCTGACAGTGCAGTCACCTGCCCTCAGGTCACACGAAATTGTGGAATTTCTGATCATCAGGGGCGACCGAGAGAATGATCAGTCTGATTCCCAACAATCAGGGGTGGACACGGAAAGCGTTCAATTAATTTAGGCAAACAGAGCATGGATTTTTCACACCTTTTGTTGATGAACTCACACACTGTCGTTCAGGAGGAGGGACACTGGGAAACTCTGGATGTCGGACACGGCCATGAAGGGAATGAACTGGGACAGATCCACAAAAAGGTCGGGGGTGACTCGGGGAAACTTCTGCAGAAAGGCAGCTGTGAGGGTCTCCAGAGCGGGCTTGTCTTGCTGGGAAAGCTGAAAAGGACAAAAGTTAAAACTGTTCAAAAACCTCGAAAAGTTGCCGCTCCGTCAAACTTCTCGATTTGTATTCAGGGCATCCTAAATATCCCCATCTGGATCATTAATGTACACAGACCCAGCACCAATCCCTGCGGAACTCCACTGGCCTCCAGTCACAAAAACAACCCTCAGCCACCACCCGCTACCTCCTGCCACTAAGACATCTTTGGATCCTATTGCCCTGGATCCTGTGGGCTCTTATCTTATTGATGAGTCTCCCACGCAGGTCAAAAGCCTTAATGAAGTCCATGTAGAGACTACATTAGCTGCACTGCCCTCATCTACACACCGGGTCACCTCCTTGAAAAGTTCAATCAAATTTGTTGGACATGATTTCCCCCTGACTAAACCGCGCTGAATGTCCTTGAATAATCTCTGCCGCTCCAAGTGGAGATTGATTCCGACCCTCAGAACTTTTCCCAATTATTTATCTCCCGCTGATGTTAGACTCACTGTAATTTTGTTGGTTCTTCCCTACTTTCCTTCTTCAATAATGGGTTAGGGTTATTAGTGCAGGAGGAACACAGAAATACCAGATGGGATAATCATAAAGAGACAGGAAGTACTCGAAGGGTTGGAATCCTTGAAAGTTGATAAGTCGCCAGGGTCAGATGGATTGTTTTCGACGCTGCTGAAGGAGGTCAGGGAGGAGATAGCAGATGCTCTGAGGATGATTTTCCAATCCTCACGAGGTACAGGGGAGGTACCGGAGGACTGGCGAAACGTAAACATAGATTTCTCCAGTCCTCTGAGAGTTCCCCGTGGTCAGAGAGCATTAGAAAACTAATGCCAAAGCCCACGCAATATCCTCCATTGCCTCACACAGCAGCCTAGGATACATTTCATCTGGGCCTGGGGATTTATCCACTTTTAAGCCCACTAAAACCATTAACACCTCCTCCCTCTCAACGCTAATCTGTTCAATTATATCACAGTGCCCCGCCTTGCTTTCTACACCCGTATTGTCTTTCTCCATACTGAACACATGCAAAATACTAATTTTATCCCTCACCAATGTCTTGGCTCCACACACAGATTGCCACTTTCGTCCCTAATAGGCTCTGCTCTTTCCCTGCTTATCTTTGCGCCCGTGATATACTGATAAAACACCTTGTGTTTCTCCTTTATTTTCCCCGCCAATGTTTTTTCAGCCCCCTTCACTCTCTTGGTTTATTTTATTAAGTACTCCTTGCACGTTCTATACTATGCGTGGGCAGTGTGTGAGGGAGTGGTGGGTATCTGGCTGGGGGTGGGTGCGTGTGCGTGTGCGTGCCTGGGCGTGCGTGTGTGTCCTTAACACCTGAAACGTTGAGCACATCAAAGGGTCCAGATGTGAAAACCAGGCACCTGAAGTGAATCTGACCAAGTTAGATGTTCGATAGATAATAAGACATGGGTAGAAATTTGCATTAGGAGATATTACATGATGCTAGTTCTGTCGTGGAGCATTTAAACTAGCGTAGCAGGGGCATGGGTCCCCAGAATGGGATCAGAAGGTCAGATTCAGATCAGGAAAATGGAGGTAGAACATTAGCTAGTGATGTCGAAGATGTCGTGATAGACTTGGAATGACAAGAAAAGCAAAGTTTAAAAAGTGTCGAGCAAGGGAAAATGATGGGGTTAAATTGTTTATATTTAAATGCGGGGAGTGTTACACACAGGCTGGATGAGTTAAGGGCACAGACAGACACACGGCTGCAGGGTGTCATTGCTGTAACAGAAACCTGGCTAAAGGAGGGGCAAAATTGGCAGCTCAATATCCCTGGTTGTAGAGTCTTCAGACACAGTAGAGGGGAGTAGCACTAATGGTTAAAGAATCCATGGGGTTGAGCTGAGGAATAAAAAGGGGCAGTCACACTCCTGGGAGTTTACTACACCCCCCCAAATAGTGAAAGGGAGATAGAAGAGCAAATATGCAGGCAAATCTCTGCCTGTAAGGACAAGGCAATAATAGTCAGAGACTATCCCAAAATCAACTGGGAATCAAACAATATAAGGTGAGCTGAGGGAGAAATCCTTCTACACTGTGTCCAGGAAAATATTATCAACCAATTATCAATCAACCGTACCAGCCTCCCCGGACAGGCGCCGGAATGTGGCGACTAGGGGTTTTTCCACAGTAACTTCATTGAAGCCTACTCGTGACAATAAGCGATTTTCATTTCATTTCATTTTCATTAGTGATGAACTCAACAAGAGGTGATGCAATTCTAGACCTAGTCCTGGGGAACGAAGAAGGGCGAGTGGGTGAAGTGAGAGTTGCCGCCCATATCGGGGATACTGATCACAATTCGGATTCAGGATTACCCTGGGAAAGGGGAGGGATAAAGCAGGAGTAAGAATGTTGAACTGGGGAGGGGTAGGCAAACTCTGCAGGAATGAGAAGGGTGAGGTGGACTGTCCAGCATTGCAAGAGGATAAATCAGTGGAAAAGCAGTGGGAAGCACCCCCCCCTCCCCCTCCCCAGTTGTCTGGAGGAATATAGGGGAAGATCAAACAGAAAAAGAAAGATTACGATAGGTACAACAAACTAAGCACAGCAGATAGCCCAGACGAAAATAGAAAGTGCAGGGACAAAATCGAAATGGAAATAAGGAAATCAAAGAGAGAGCGTGAAGAAGATTAGCGAGTAAAAGTTAAAGGAAACCCAAAGATGTTTTACCAATATGTTAATGGTTAGATAAGGAAAATGTGACACTTATAGGAGGTGAAGAAGGAAACGTGTGTGCGGATGCAGAGTCTGTGGGAAGCCTTTTAAATGAATATTTTGTCTCCGTGGTTACAAAGGAAATAGGTGATGCAGATCTAGGCATCCAGTTAAAATGGTACTGCTGGATTGGGAATGAGTGTCGGTCAGTGATCACACGGTGCCAAGGGGTATGGAGAGAGGGCAGGAATATGGCATTGAGATGGAGGACTATCTATGATCATGCCGAATAGTGGAGTTGGCTCGAAAGGCTGAATGGCCTACTCTTGCTTCTATTTTTGATCAGAGTGTTATTCCAGATTATTCCTGAGCAGGCCCAATGCCAACTGTTTGACCGCTGCCCCACTACGTGCCCACCTGCAGCTGACGCCATCTCCTGTGCACGTGTGACAGCAGTTTCTTCACACTGTCGTTTTCAGCTGACAGAAGGAGCTTCCGCAAATTCTCCCGCGGCATCTGCAGGTATTCCTGGGAACGCAAAAAAGAGAAACACCCAGAGACACAGTTATTGTCGTCATTGGAGTCCTAACTATTCCACACACAGGGGTGTGGGTTTAAATCCCACCCCATAGACATGGGAATGCAGGCTGGCACTCTGAGAGCAGCACCGAGGGGGTGCTGCACCGTTGGAGGCTCTGTCCGGATGCCATGCTAAACGGAACCCCTTGCTTGCAATCTCCGCAGTTGGCGGTAAAAGATCCCATGGCAAAGAGCAGCACGGTGGCGCAGTGGTTAGCACTGCAGTCTCACGGCGCTGAGGTCCCAGGTTCGATTCCGGCTCTGGGTCACTGTCCGTGTGGAGTTTGCACATTCTCCCCGTGTTTGCGTGGGTTTCACCCCCACAACCCAAAGATGTGCAGGGTAGGTGGATTGGCCACGCTAAATTGCCCCTTAATTGGAATAAATGAATTGGGTACTCTAAATTTATTTTTTAAATCACATGGCAGAATCGCAAGGAAAAGCAGGGGACGGGTGGTTGGGAGCAGGGGGTAGGAGGGGGGGTGATTCCGCCTCTGAATCCCGGACATTATTAATCTTTCAATAAAACATCGCAAATAATAACGGATCATCCGGTCGCTCTCGCTCATTGTTGACGTGGGATCTTGCTGTGCGTAGATTAGCCGCTGTGTTTCCTCCATTACAGAAAGGGACTATGTTTCTGAAGTACATAATTGGCTGTAAATCGCTGTGGGATACCCTGAGGATGTGAAAGGTGCTACAGAAATTCAAATGTATTTTTCCTTGCGGCTCTCGGTGGCTTGTTGCACCTTTCCAACCATCGACAATTGACCTCAGGATTAAAAAGCCCAGTAATGTTGGGGGTTGGGTACAGTTTTGCAGGGGAGAGGGGGGCCAGGGGGGAGACAGAGGGTGTTGGGGGCGGGGGGGGGGGGGGGGGAGGGGGGCGTAACACCCTCTGAATTGGCCAAGTATCAAATCCAGCTTCCCGAGTGGCCAGGGCTCCCTCTGCTGGACAGTGGATGCGCTCCAGGACATCATCAGGACGGAGTGACGGAGCCACACTGCACAGACTCTGAACAGTGATGAGCTCCGAGGTCAAATAGTCTGAAGCTACACACGTACGGACCAGAAAAACAAAATTCCATTTGGCTAATATCCCAAAAGCATGTAGCCCTCAGCCTAGCCTGGGATAGAAAATGACACCAAACGGAGTGATTTATCCTCCTGATTAATAGTTAATTAGAATTCCATTCAATAATTTAAGAGGTAGCAGAGGCCGGAACCCTCAACGTTTAAGAAGTATTTTGGTGAACACTTGAAACGCCACAGCCGACAAAAAGCTACGGATTGAGTGCTGGAAAATGGGATTAGAATAGATAGGTGCTGGGCAGCACGGTGGCACAGTGGTTAGCACTGCTGCCTCACGGCGCTGAGGTCCCAGGTTCGATCCCGGCTCTGGGTCACTGTCCGTGTGGAGTTTGCACATTCTCCCCGTGTCTGTGTGGGTCTCACCCCCACAACCCAAAAACGTGCAGAGTAGGTGGATTGGCCATTCTAAATTGCCCCTTAATTGGGGAAAAGATAATTGGGTAATCTAAATTTATTTTAAAAAAGAATAGATAGGTGCTGGGTGGCCAACACAGATATGATGGGCTGAAGGGACTGTTTCTGAGCTGTAAGACATTATCTGTGTCCCCCCCCGCACCCCCCCGCCTTCATGATTAAAGTGAATGTGTTAAAGGTAGCTCATTGCAAACTAAGTGTTGTTTTGCGGGCTGGTATTTTATTAATAAGCTGCACTGTTTCACTGTGATACCAGAGTCTGGTTTCTGCTATCCTCCTCTGGATCCAAACCCAGCCCTTGGCCGGGTTTCCCGATTCCAAATTTGCCCCGTTACCGGTGTAAGTGCGTGTGCGTGTGCATGTGTGTGTGTGCGTGTGTGCGCGTGTGTGTGTGCGTGTGTGTGCGTGTGCAGCGCCGGCTCTAGGGTTGCTGGCGCCCCGGGCAAGCTGAACTTCGGCGCCAATGGGGGGGGGGCGGGGCCGAGGGGGGGCGGGGCCGGGGGGGGGCCGAGGGGGGGGCGGGGCCGAGGGGGGGGCGGGGCCGGGGGGGCCGAGGCGGGGGGGCGAGGCCGAGGAGGGGCGGGGGGGCGAGGCCGAGGAGGGGCGGACCCGAGGGGGGGCGGACCCGAAGGGGGGGCGGACCCGAGGGCGCGGCGGGGGGGCGGACCCGAGGGGGGGGCGGACGCGGGGGGCGGACCCGAAGGGGGGGCGGACCCGAGGGCGGGGCGGAACCGAGGGCGGGGCGGGGGGGCGGGCCCGAGAGGGGGGCAGACACGCGGGGGGGCGGACGCCGGGGGGCGGACCCGAGGGCGGGGCTGGGCGGGGGGGCGGACCCGAGGGCGGGGCGGGGGTCGGACCCGAGGGCGGGGTGGGGGGCGGACCCGAGGGCGGGGCGGGGGGGACTGAGCGGGGGGGCGGACCGAGCCGGGGGGCCGCCCTGGGGGCGGGCGGCCACCGCGCATGCGCTGGTTGGCACCGGCCCAACTGCGCATGCGCGGGACCCGAGTCTCTGGCGCCCCCGAGCACATGGCGCCCCGGGCAGTCGCCCGAGTTGCCGGTGCCTTGAGCCGGCCCTGGCGTGTGTGTGTGTGCGTGTGTGCGCGTGTGTGCGTGTGTGCGCGTGTGTGCGCGTGTGTGTGTGCGTGTGTGTGTGCGTGCGTGTGTGTACGTGTGTGTGAGTGTGTGTGCGTGTGTGTGTGTGCGTGTGTGCGTGTGTGCGCGTGTGTGCGCGTGTGTGCGCGTGTGTGTGCGTGTGTGTGTGCGTGTGTGTGTGCGTGTGTGTGTGCGTGCGTGTGTGTGCGTGTGCGTGCGTGTGTGTGTGTGTGCGTGTGTGTGTGAGTGCGTGTGTGTGCGTGCGTGTGCGTGTGTGTGCGTGTGTGTGTGAGTGCGTGTGTGCGTGTGTGTGTGCGTGTGCGTGTGTGTGCGTGTGTGCACGCGTCCGTGTGTGTGTGTGCGTGTGTGCACGCGTGCGTATGTGTGTGTGTGTGCATGTGTGTGTATGTGTGAGTGTTCTGCACCTGAGCTCACTGAGGTTTCGTTTTGAGATATTGACTCAGACCAGGAATGGAACCTGGACACGTTTAGGCAATGATTTTATCAAACTGATCACCACGGAAGCTGTTTCACTAAGCAGCTGATTAACAGGTCATGGAACATAGAACATACAGTGCAGAAGGAGGCCATTCGGCCCATCGAGTCTGCACCGACCCTCTGAAAAAGCACCCAACCTAGGCCCACTCCCCTGCCCTATCCCCGTAACCCGACCCAAACCTTTAGACACTACAGGGCAATTTAACACGGCCAATCCACCTAACCTGCACATCTTTGGGCTGTGGGAGGAAACCGGAGCACCCGGAGGAAACCCACGCAGATACGGGGAGAACGTGCAGACTCCGCACAGGTCAACCTCCATTTCTGATTCCCAAGTGCTAGCGCATTCAGAAACATTTCTGCCTCTAAATCGTGAGTTTAAACTCATCGGGCAGCATGGTGGCACAGTGGTTAGCACTGCTGCCTCACAGCACCAGGGTCGGGTTCAATTCCGACCTTGGGTGTCTGTGCGGAGTCTGCACGTCCTCCCCGTGTGTGCGTGGGTTTCCTCCGGGTGCTCCGGTTTCCTCCCACAGCCCAAAGATGTGCAGGTTAGGTGGATTGGCCGTGCTAAATTGCCCTTAGTGTTAGGTGGATTGGCCGTGATAAATTGCCCGAGTTCCGAAAAGGGTAGGTGGGGGTACGGGCTTTTTAAAAATAAATTGAGAGCACCCAATTATTTTTTTTTCCAATTAAGAGGCAATTTAGCAGAACCGGAGCACCCGAAGGAAACCCACGCAGACACGGGGAGAACGTGCAAACTCCACACGGGCAGTGACCCAGGGCCGGGATCGAACCTGGGACCTCGGCCCCGTGAAGCAGCAGTGCTAACCACTGAGTCACCGTGCTGCCCTTGGGGTTACGGAAATGGGGCGTGGAATTGGTCTAAGTAGGGTACTCTTTATGAGGGTGGTGCAAACCTGATGGGCTGAATGGCCTCCTCCTGCACTTTAGGGATGCTTTGAAAAATCAGTCTGACCGGTGCAGTACCGAGAGAGTGCTGCACTGCCAGGGCCGCTGTCTTTTAAATGAGACATAAAACCCAGAACCCCATCCCCCACACCCCCAGCTACGTGTTGTCCCCTGGCGGGGCTGGAGAGGTACTGAAATCTCCATTCACATCGACGGGATCGGATATCCTGCCGACGTGAAGGGCTGGAAAATCCTAGCTCAAGGCCACGCCTGCCCTCTCAGTTGGAATGAAGAATCCCACGGCGCTATTTAAATGAACAGCACGTGGGGTTCCACCAGGGGTGTCTTTTGGCTCCTTACCTGAAAAAGGACTCTTAGAGCTGGTGAATCATCTTCACTCTGTAACAAGTCCCAGAGGACTGGCTGTGGGGATAAGACAGGCAAGATTGTAGCAATATTTTACTTGATAGAGATTGTGATGCTCAATCAGTAATTACTCCCTCCCCCACTCTGATTTTTGTTCTTTCTGAAAGCGCTGACACATCCCAGGATGCAGCTCCTTGTCCACAATTAATCCTCTGCTACCCCACCCTTGAGGTGTGAGTGTAGAGTAGACAGTGAACATTACCAGACTATTTGGCTGCAGGAGGCAACACCGCTCCAGGTACACAATGCTGTTGCAAAGTGCGGACACTCAAATATCAGACGTAAAAAGGATTGTTTGTATTCAAATACAGCCCCCCCCCACCAACAACACGGTAGCACAGTAGTTAGCACTGTTGCTTCACAGCTCCGGGGACCCGGGTTCAATTCCCGGCTTGGGTCACTGTCTGTGCAGACTCTGCACGTTCTCCCCGTGTCTGCGTGGGTTTCCTCCGGGTGCTCCGGTTTCCTCCCACAAGTCCCGAAAGACGTGCTGTTAGGAAATTTGGACATTCTGAATTCTCCCTCTGTGTACCCGAACAGGAGCCGGAATGTGGCGACTAGGGGCTTTTCACAGTAACTTCATTGCAGTGTTAATGTAAGCCCACTTTAGATTTAGATTTAGAACAGTACAGCACAGAACAGGCCCTTCGGCCCTCGATGTTGTGCTGAGCAATGATCACCCCACTCAAACTCACGTATCCACCCTATACCCGTAACCCAACAACTCCCCCTTAACCTTACTTTTTAGGACACTACGGGCAATTTAGCATGGCCAATCCACCTAACCCGCACATCTTTGGACTGTGGGAGGAAACCGGAGCACCCGGAGGAAACCCACGCACACACGGGGAGGACGTGCAGACTCCGCACAGTCAGTGACCCAGCCGGGAACCGAACCTGGGACCCTGGAGCTGTGAAGCATTGATGCTAACCACCATGCTACCGTGCTGCCCCTTTTGTGTCCCTTTAGTGCCCACTTGTGACACTAATAAAGATTATTATTATGAACTTCATGTCAAAATTTGACACCTTTGTTCACACACAAATCATTGATTGTTGGGAAAGATGTTGGATGAAGCAGGGTTGGAAGGAGCAGAGTTTTCACGGCATTGGGGGTGTGACCTTACCAGCACTTTGAGGAGCTGTCTTTTGGATGAAACGTTGAACCGAGGCCCCTGTCTGCCCTCCCAGTGGATGCTAAGAACCCCAACAGCACTGTTTCGAAGGTGAACGAGGGCCCTTCTCCTTGGCCAATATTTAAACCCCACTCATTATCACTAAAACAGCTCATCCGCTGATTGCCACATTGATGTTTGTGAGAACTTGCTGTGGGCAAACTGGCCGCCGTGTTTCTTACATTCCAAACGTGGCTTCACTTCAACAAGTACATCAGCGGCGATAAAGCGTCCTGACGTTGTGAATGGTGCTATACAAATGCAAATCCCTCTTCCATTCTCTTCACAGAAATCATCACTTTAAAGAAAAAAAAATTTAGAGTACCCAGTCACTTTTTTCCACTTAAGGGGCAATTTAGCGCGGCCAATCCACCTAACCTGCACATCTTTGGGTTGTGGGGGAGAAACCCACGCAGACACGGGGAGAATGTCCAAACTCCACAGTGACCCAGAGCCGGGATCGAACCTGGGACCTCGGCGCCGTGAGGCAACAGTGCTAACCACTAGGCCACCGTGCTGCCCTGAAATCACCACTTATAAGTTACTTGGGTGACATGAGAGGGAGATCATTAAATGGGTCACAGCTCCAAAAGGTTATCAGTCCAATATTTTGAACTGACTTCCATCATCCTCGAGTCAGTTAAAATCAAACACTTTCCGAGATTATCACACATTTCCCTGGGAAACGTTAGTTGTGTCTGCTACAGAGCACATTAATTATTTCGCTTATGGACCGAGTCGAGTGAAAGTTAGTGAAATATCACAACTTGTGCCATTCTTTTCTTGTCTGCGTAATATATAATCTTCACAATTATATACTTTTTAACTTACAGAATGGATGTCTGATTGACGTTACTGTCAGCATCTGCACATACCCAAAGTAG
Organism: Scyliorhinus canicula; assembly: GCF_902713615.1. Taxonomy (NCBI): domain Eukaryota; kingdom Metazoa; phylum Chordata; class Chondrichthyes; order Carcharhiniformes; family Scyliorhinidae; genus Scyliorhinus; species Scyliorhinus canicula. The sequence continues at coordinate 4,231,389 of NC_052169.1, read as the reverse complement.
GCCTATCTCAACATGCTGCTACTAACCCACCTTGAGGTCATGATCTTGAATTTCACAGAATTTTACAGCACAGAAGAATATCATAATGTCTGCGGCAGTTTCTTTAACAGAGCTATCCAATTACTTTGCACGTTCCTGCCCCTTTACCTGGCAAGTTATTCTCTGGTAGGTTTTTATCCAATTCTTTTTGAAAGTCACTATCGAGTCTGCTTCCACTGCCCTCTCTGGGAGCAAGTTCCTGATCACAACAACATGCTGTGTTAAAATAAACTTCACCTTTCCCCCCTTTGACTATTTTCTCAATTATATCAAAACTGTGCTCTCTGGTGACCAGCGGAAATAGTTTCACCTTATTCATCCCTCATCGCATTAAATTTCTCCTTGACCTTCTTGCCGTTAAAGAGAACAATCACAGCTTCTCTACAATTGCCTGGTACAATTCTGGTAAATCTCCTCTGCATCCTCTCCGAGACCCGGACATCTTCTGAAAACGTGGTGCCCAGAATTGAAAACTTCCAACTGGTACCTAACCATTTTTGGAAGGTACGTATCAGCCAATGAGGCAACAACATCATTACATTCAAACAGGACAAAGAGACTATCCGAGACTTTGAGGTCTGGGATTCCTGGGACTGTCGGAGCCTTGCTCCTGGGATGGCTGGGACTCGAGAAGCCTTGCTCATGGGATGGGCTGGGACTATGGAGCCTTGCTCCTGGGATGGGCTAGAACTATAGGAGCCTTGCCCCGGGATGGCTGGGACTATGGAGCCTTGCTCCTGGGATGGGCTGGGACTATGGAGCCTTGCCCCTGGGAAGGGCTGGGACTATAGGAGCCTTGCCCCTGGGATGGGATGGGACTATGGAGCCTTGCTCCTGGGATGGCTGGGACTCGAGAAGCCTTTCTCCTGGGATGGGCTGGGACTATAGGAGCTTTGCTCATGGGATGGGCTGGGACTATGGAGCCTTGCTCCTGGGATGGGCTGGGACTATGGAGCCTTGCTCCTGGGATGGGCTGGGACTATAGGAGCCTTGCCGCTGGGATGGGCTGGGACTATAGGAGCCTTGCTCCTGGGATGGGCTGGGACTATAGGAGCTTTGCTCCTGGGATGGGCTGGGACTATGGAGCCTTGCCCCTGGGAAGAGCTGGGACTATAGGAGCCTTGCTCCTGGGATGGCTGGGACTCGAGAAGCCTTTCTCCTGGGATGGGCTGGGACTATGGAGCCTTGGCCCTGGGATGGGCTGGGACTATGGAGCCTTGCCCCTGGGATGGGCTGGGACTTTAGGAGCCTTGTTCCAATAACACTTTACTGGTGAATCTCACTGGAAGCAGTGTAAAGAATTGGTTGTTAACTGCAGTATCTCCCCAAAGTAGTTAGTTTAGGTTGTGTGTTCAATTCTGGGAACCAGTGTATAGAAATGATAACCTTAGAGACGAGTTTCACCAGAACGATGAGGGATTTCAATTCTGACTGGAGAAGCTGGGATTGCTTCGCTCAAAGAAAGTTAAGGGGAAATTCATCACAAGTCGCAATCACATTGTTGTACCCTATTGCTTACACTGAAGCAGTTGAGAAGGTCATTTTTAAGGGTTCTATTTGTCTCCTCCTTCAAGTAGCTGTCAATAGTCTGTAAAATACTGATAGAAGAATTGGGATTAAAAGACGCCCAGAATGAAGCATTGTCCGACAAGCTGGACAGAAGAATAGCTTCACTCAAAACCTCTTGGACTTCGTCCTCGCTGTGATCCAAGCTAGAAAAATCCAGGATGTAATCAAAGACTTGGAGAATATAGTTGGCATTCGAAATCCAACTGAAGACCTGGTCCTCGCACTGGTTAAAATGGTCGAGAAGGTCCACCAGGAGAGCGGTTGGGTTTTTACAAAGTTGAGTTGCGTTGAAGCTGAAAGGTATTGGCAGCTTCTCCAGCCAATGGCGGATAAAACACTCCCCGTCTTGTGGCGGATTGAAGGCTTCGCAGTAATTTACAATCCAAGGGTGTGGCTGTGAGATTCGAGAGTAAAGAGTGGCATTTTGGCAAATGACCTCCTTTAACCCTTCACCATCCAGATCTTTGCAGGTTGCTAGAAGGCTGGCATTGAGGAACATCTCGTATGACCAGGATTTGTAATCACATTTCAACGGATCATTTCCGGCATTCGAAGAATTCAGCTCTTCTCGCACCTGACCAAGCAGGTTGCAAAACTGAGTTAACCAGGACGTGATCCGTTTGTCAACCTTCAGAGATGTTCCATTGGTACAGATATTGTGGATGTGAGCGGTGACATTCTCAAATATGCACTCCTGCAGATCATTGATGGTGACATTTGACATTTCAAACAATCGATGACAATCGGTATTCGAAGGGAGCAACCCCCCTAAGCTGCTGATGGTGTGCACGCAGAGAAAGCTACGCCAGTCACCAACCCCACTCACATCCCTCCGAAATGTATCATTGGAGCAAAGCTCCTTGACATATTCACCAGCGAGATGAAGGATGCACTCCTGAACTTCGTCCATTTCAATACTCGAACTCCGAAACACTAGGTCACACTTGTTGTGAACAATGTCTTCTTCTTCAGAGTTGGCCGATAACCGTGAACAGATTTGGTTAATCCAGGATTCGAGGACACTGAGAGTCTTTAGCAACCTCATTTGGGAACAAAAGTGGTCGATGTAATCAGTACCGTCCTTATCGCCCACAATTAAAGAGATTTCTTCCAAATTCAGTCCTTTTAGCTGACTGCAAAGATCAATGATCATCCTTTGTCTCCAACTACATTCTTCAAGAAGGTTTCATTGGAGCAGAGCTTGTGGATATAATCCGTACTATTTGTAAGCAGACACCTGTGGGTATCATCTGGGCTTACACTTGCAATCGTGGACAATCCATCGCAACTACCAGTGGAGGTGCCAGCTTTCCTTGCCCCACTCTGCAGCCTGGCACAGAGCTGGAGAATCCAAGGCTGGTTGAAGTATTTCTGACTCAACAGAGAGCTGTTGCTGCAGATGGTGGAGTTGAACTCCGAGGGGTAAAACTGCCTGCAGACCTGAACCCAGTAAAGATCCTCCTCGACTGCAGAAAGGTACCAGGCAGCATCCGAGCAGGCGACGCCGAGGTCTGGGGGTGTCTGGGGCACGGCTGTGGTCTGGTTCAAGAGGTTGCAGTAGAGGTAGAGGGTGAAGTTGGAGATCCCGGGTAGATTGGGCTTGGAGTCATTGCAAACAGCCTCCAGCGTGCCATCACTGGGGAAGTCGCTGTCATCTTTCACAGACTTCTTCGATCGCTTGGAAACTTCACGGGAATTTTTCCGCGTCTGTCGGACTTTGTCCCTCAGCTGACTACAGGCTAGAAAAGGTGTTTCTGTCAAAATTCCTCGTGAGCTGAAACCCAATATTGGAGTGTTCCACGTGATGTTGTTTCTGATCCCCCTGGATTTGGAATACAAAAAAAGCAAAGAGACAAATCCAAATATCCGGAATAGGAAGATAATCTTTGCAATAGGTTCATCTGCAGGTCAAGGATTTACAAAATGCAAATACCCAGACTACAACAAGTCAAAAGCGAGACGCAAATGGAGCACGTTGTTCCTATTCATCAATGGTAGCAAAGGAAAATATACCTCCTAAAACACATAAAAATGCTTATTAACTCCGACCTTAAAATATCCACCAAACAACACATAGATGTGCAGGGCAGGCTGGATTGGCCACGCCAAATTGCCCGTCAATTGGAAAAAATTATTGGGTTCTCCTTTCTTTTTTATCAATTTAGAGTACCCAGGCAGCACGGTGGCGCAGTGGTTAGCACTGCTGCCTCAAGGCGCCGAGGTCCCAGGTTCGATCCCGGCTCTGGGTCACTGTCCGTGTGGAATTTGCACATTCTCCCCGTGTCTGCGTGGGTTTCACCCCCACAACCCAAAGACGTGCAGGGGAGGTGGATTGGCCCCACCTACTTCATTGCAGTGTTAATGTAAACCTACTTGTGACAATAATAATAATTCAGCATGTTTTGGAATCACATCATAACGGGTCATTTCCAACAAACCCTCAGAGCTACTGTGGATTTATCGGATGAAGGGAGTGCTGGATGTTTAACTGGGAACATTGGAAAGCTTTCGTTCAAATTCACGTTTTTTTAAAAAGCCAAGGTAAGCACGAGAAGTAAACTTACCACAAAAGAAGTTGTCTCAGATCTCCTGAAAGAAAGGAGAGACATTTAAAGCTTTATATCCACTGGTTTCCCATATCATGAAATATTCACAGCGGTTAAGACAATTTCAAATCTTATATACAGAAACGGAAGAGTGTCAGGTGTAGGGACAGCGGCAAGGTCAGGGGGCAGCAGCAAGGTCAAGGGGCAACAGCAAGGTCAGGGGGCAGCAGCAAGGTCAAGGGGCAGCAGCAAGGTCAGGGGGCAGCAGCAAGGTCAAGGGGCAGCAGTAAGGTCAGGGGGCAACAGCAAGGTCAGGGGGCAGCAGCAAGGTCAGGGGGCAGCGGCAAGGTCAGGGGGCAGCATTAAGGTCAAGGGGCAGCAGGAAGGTCGGGGGCAGCGGCAAGGTCAGGGGGCAGCAAGGTAAGAGGCATCAGAAAATTGGAACCTATCTGTTGAAAAGACAAAAATTGTGAGGTGGGTTATTAATGATTGGAGAGTGCAAACAGGAACAAATTATTTGTAATATCTGGGTAATTTCTGGTTGAGTAATGTGGAGTAAACACATATGGTGCTCCCCCCGCCCACGGCTTCACCCCACGGCTAATTTTCATAAATTGCTCTTCACTACTTTGATTTTTAAAATTTGCCTCCCCCAAAACTTTTTTTTTTAATAATATTTTATTAAGGAATTTGAAAATTTTATAACAGTAACATAAACAATGACATCAACACGGTAAAATAAACATTAACACCCCAGCCCAATGTTCACACACCTCAACCTACAACAACAATCCCCCCCCCCCCTTTGGAATACTGCTTCTGCTGACATTTTAATTTTCCCCCAAGAAAGTCGACGAACGGCTGCCACCTCCGGGTGTCAGGTGTAGGGACCACCCTAACATTGACCCTCTTAAGGTGAACTTCATCTACTCGAGACTGAGAAACCCAGCCATGTCACTAACCCAGGTCTCTACACTCTGGGGCTTCGAGCCCCTCCACATTAACAAGACCCGTCTCCGGGCTACCAGGGAGGCAAAGGCCAAGACGTCGGCCTCTTTCACCCCCTGAACTCCTGGATCGTCCGACACTCCAAAGATCTCTACCTCCGGACTCAGCACCACCCGTGTTTTTAGCACCGTGGACATTGCCTTAGCAAAATCCTGCCATGTAGACATGATTTGCTGTGCTTCCTGCACACCTCACACACCTATCCTCAACCCCGAAAAACTTACTCATCCTAGCCGCTGTCATGTGTGCCCGGTGGATTACTTTAAATTGTATCAGGCTAAGCCTGGCACATGATGAGGAAGTATTAACCCTGCTTAGGGCATCCGCCCATAGACTCGCCTCTATCTCTCCTTCTAGCTCGTCCTCTCACTTTCCCTGAAGCTCCTCCACCGGAGTGTCCTCCTCCTCCGAAAGCTCCTGGTAAATATCCGATACCTTCCCCTCCCCCACCCAGGTACTGGAAACTACTCTGTCCTGTATCCCCCGTGGCAGCAGCAGATTCCCTGCTGGCAATTTAAATTTATCCTCCAAGGCTTTCAAGCTGGGAAAGCTCCCGTCTATAAATAGATCCCCCATCCTTCCAATTCCGGCCCTTTGCCAACTCCGGAACCCACCATCCAGCCTACCCGGTACAAACCTGTGGTTAATATAAATCGGGGTCCAAATCGATGCTCCCTTCACTCTCTTATATCTCCTCCACTGCCCCCAAATTCTCAGAGCCATTACCACCACCGGACTTGTGGAGTATCGGGCCGGCGAGAACGGCAGAGGTGCCGTTACCAATGCTCCCAGACTGGTGTCTTTACATGACGCCGCCTCCATCCGCTCCCATGCTCACCCCTCCCCCACTACCCACTTCCTAATCATGGCTATATTAGCTGCCCAGTAGTAATTGCAGAAGTTTGGCAGCACCAACCCACCCTCCCCCCCAACTGCGCTCCAGCAACACTTTCCTCACTCGCGGGGTTTTACCCGCCCACACAAAGCCCAAAATAACTTTATTCACCGGATTGAGAAAGGCCTTTGGGATGAAGATGGGGAGGCACTGAAAGACAAACAGAAATCTGGGGAGGACCGTCATTTTCACGGTCTGTACCCTCCCCGCCAGTGACAGCGGGAGCATGTCCCATCTCTTAAAGTCCCCTCCCATTTGTTCTACCAACCGGGATAGGTTTAACTTGTGTAGTACCTCCCATTTCCAGGCCACCTGGATTCCCAGATACCGAAAGCTCTTCCCTACCATTCTAAGCAGCAGCTCTCCCAGTCTCTTCTCCTGTCCTCTAGCCTGGATCGCAAACATCTCGCTTTTCCCCATGTTCAATTTATACCCTGTAAAATTACCAAATTCCCCCAAGGTTCGCATTACTTCCCCCATCCCCTCCAACGGGTCTGCAATGTACAAGAGCAGGTCATCTGCATAGAGCGAGATCCGGTGCTCCACCGCTCCCCAAACCAGCCCTTTCCAATTCCTAGAGGCTTTTAAAGCTATGGCCAATGGCTCTATGGCCAGAGCAAACAGTAACGGGGAGAGGGGGCACCCTTGCCTCGTTCCTCGGTGTCGTTTAAAATGAAATAATGAATGAAATGAAAATCGCTTATTGTCACGAGTAGGCTTCAAATGAAGTTACTGTGAAAAGCCCCTAGTCGCCACATTCCGGCGCCTGTCCGGGGAGGCTGGTACTGGAATTGAACCGTGCTGCTGGCCTGCTTGGTCTGCTTTCAAAGCCAGCGATTTAGCCCAGTGTGCTAAACCAGGCCGACCTCAGCCGGTTCGTACGCACACTCGCTACTGGTGCCTGACTGAGCAACCGCACCCAGTCAATAAAGCCCTCACCAAACCCAAACCCTCCCAGCACCTCCCACAGGTAATTCCACTCCACCCGATCAAAAGCCTTCTCCGCATCCATCACTACCACCACCTCCGCCTCCTCTCCTTCTGAGGGCATCATAATAACATTTAAAAGCCTTTGAACATTGGCCGTGAGTTGCCTGCCCTTTACAAATCCCGTCTGATCTTCCGCTATCACTCCCGGGACACAGTCCTCTATCCTTGTGACCAGTATCTTAGCCAGCAGCTTGGCATCCACATTCAATAGAGAAATCGGCCTGTATGACCCGCATTGCTCCAGATCCTTCTCCCGTTTCAGGATCAAATCGAGGCCTGCGACATTGTTGGGGGAGGACTCCCTTCTCTCTTGCTTCGTTAAATGTCCTCACCAGCAGTGGGCTCAATATCTCTGAAAACGTCTTATAGAATTCCACCGGGTAGCCGTCAGGCCCCAGGGCCTTGCCCGACTGCATGCCCTCCAGCCCCTTGATTATTTCCTCAATCTCAATTGGGGCTCCCAGCCCCTCCATCAGGTCCTCCTCCACCCACGGGAACCTCAACTGGTCCAGAAATTGCCTCATCCCCTCCACCCCAGCCGGGGGTTCCGACTCATATAATTTACTGTATTCCCGTCTCTACTCTTTATTTTATCTATCTCCCTGGCCGCCTCCCTTTTCCTGAGCTGGTGCGCCAACATTCTGCTTGCCTTTTCCCCGTACTCATAGATCGCCCCCCACCGCTTTCCCTGTGGTCAACAGCCCAAACTCCGCCTGTAGCCTCCGCCGCTCCCTCAGTAGCCCCGTGTCCGGGACCTCCGAGTATCTCCTGTCCACCTGGAGTATCTCCTCCACTAACCTATCCCTCTCAGCCCATTCCACCTTTTCTCTGTGGGCCCGTATTGAGATTAATTCCCCTCGGATCACTGCCTTCAGAGCTTCCCAAACCATCGCTGCGGAGACCTCCCCCAGATCATTTGTTTTCGGATAGTTCTGGATGGACTTGTTAACCCACCCACAGATTGCTTCATCCGCTAGCAACCCCACATCCAGTCTCCACAGCGGGCGTTTCTCTCTCTCCACACTAACATGTAGATCCACCCAGTACAGGGCATGATCCGACACTGCGATTGCCGAGTACTCAGTATCCACCACCTTCGGTATTAGCGCCCTGCTCAGAACAAAAAAGTCGATGCGAGAGTATAACTTGTGGAATTGTGAAAAAAAGGAAAACTCCTTCGACCTCGACCGTGCAAACCTCCATGGGTCTACTCCCCCCATCTGTTCCATAAACCCCTTCAATTCCTTTGCCTCAGCCGGCCTCCGCCCTGTCCTGGATTATGACCGGTCCAATTCCGGATCAATGACTGTGTTGAAGTCTCCTCCCATGATCAGGTTATGTGACTCTAAGTCTGGGATCTTACCTAACACCCGCCTCATAAATTCCACATCATCCAAATTCGGAGCATATATGTTCACAAGTACCACTCGCACCCCCTCCAGCTTCCCACTCACCATTATGTACCTACCCCCCTTGTCTGACACGATTCTCCCTGCCTCGAATGCCACTCGTTTGCTGATCAAGATCGTTACTCCCCTGGTCTTTGAGTCCAGTCCTGAGGGGAATACTTGACTAACCCACCCCCTTCCTCAATCTCATCTGGTCTGTAATCTTTAGGTGTGTCTCTTGTAGCATTGCCACGTCCGCCTTCAGTTCCCTCAAATACGTGAACACGTGAGCCCTCTTGACCGGCCCATTCAGTCCTCTCATGTTCCATGTGATCAGCCTGGACGGGGGACTTCTAACCCCCAATCCCCCAAGTCAAGCTCCAGCTTAACATCTTCTCACCCCCCACTGTGCTTCTGAGAGTCAGCTGACCCACGCTGACTCGATAGCTCCCGCCCCCGGCACCAAGCAGTCTGTCTCTTCTCTTCCTCGAAAAACTTCCCCAGCTGCTCCGTCGACCACTGTGTCGCCTCCCCGCGGCCCTTGCTCTCCGCCAATGCTGACCCGCGTTACCAGCTCTGCTCGCGTCTCCCTGAGAGGCCTTTGTCGTCTCACACGGCCACTTCTGGTCCAATTCTCCATACACCGGAGGGGGATTTCTCCTTACTGTCTCACTCTTCACCGATTTATCCCATAAAATCCGAAAAAAGGGTCCCAAAGTCCGTTACAGGCGGGAGCTATCAAATGTGCGACCTGCTCCTCCATGGCCGCCACAGGAAGTCGCTTCCCCCAAAAACTAACCTAAACACTCCTCAGCTACCGGGTTTATTCCAAATAAGCCAAAGAATTGAAAGATACAGGCGGGAAAAACCGAATGATAAGGACGGGCCGGCCGAGACAGCTTTGTGTAAGGTGGTGACCAGCTCCCTCACACAACCCTGAGCGAAATTCTTGTCACCGAGCTTGACACATTCCAACAAATTTTGGCTCTGGGACTGGAAATTTGTTTGGCAGAGTGACTGGGTCCTCCCTCGACACCATCCGTCTCGCTGCTGATTCTCACACCAACACCCCTCAGTGACATTGTGACAGTGCCCTCGGCCCGCAGCGACAGGATCGATACGCTGGCGTCCACGTTGACTGCGGCGGTTAAGGAGAGTGTGTCGCTACGGGTCAAAGTCGCTGACTTGAGAAACAGGTCAGGACGACAAAACCCATGCATTGTTGGCCGACCAGAGGGAACCGAGTGCGAAAGCAACCTCAGGGTTTGAATTACGGTTTTATTCAGTTAAAGGTTTAATCTCACACCGTCCGGTTCTTGTTAAAGCCTCAACCTCACTTTGAGATCCGGGCTCCCTTTAAAAATGGCGCCACGACCTCGGAGGTGTCAGTCTTGCCGCCATCTTTAGTTCCCCACTGCGGAAAAAGATTCTAATCGTGGGATTTACCGGTGAGAAACTCCCCAAGCTCCAAATAAATGACCAAGTGTGGGTGGACTAAGTTGGGCAGCACGATGGCACAGGTGGATAGCACTGTGGCTTCACAGCGCCAGGGTCCCGGGTTCGATTCCCCGCTGGGTCACTGTCTGTGCGGAGTCTGCACGTCCTCCCCGTGTCTGCGTGGGTTTCCTCCGGTTTCCTCCCACAGTCCAAAGACGTGCAGGTTAGGTGGATTGGCCACGCTAATTTGCCCCTAGTGACCAAAAAGGTTAGGCGGGGTTATTGGGTTACGGGGAAAGGCTGGAAGTGAGGGCTTAAGTGGGTCGGTACAGACTCGATGGGCCGAATGGCCTCCTTCTGCACTGTATGTTCTATGTAATGAATGCGGATCTGTGGGAATCACCCCACCAAACGCGACACAGTCATTGTTTGGGGAGAATCGCGCCCAAAACGTTTTTGAAAAGGGAGATATATTTTGCCAGAAGAGGCGGTTTAAAGAGGGAACTGGATAAAAGAGCAGAGAAGGGTTTGAGGAAGCGTAACGTAATGTGACAGTCCGCGTATTCTACAGCAACGTAACCTCTGCTGAAACATCACTTACCGACAGCACATTTCCCATCTTGGTCCAGCTGAGGGATTCCAATCACAGATGTCACCTCATTCGCCAGGGAGCCCGTCATCCGCGACACTTTCCTCTTAAAGTTGGTGTAGACGGACGCCCCGACCTTCCGGACGATATTTTGCTTGAGCTCTTCCAGGCCATCCCATAAGATCTCCTCACCCCACGTGGTTTGCGACCGACTTGCTGCCGGCCCCCTGTCCGATCCGCTCCTCCTGATACCGGGTTTGGAAAGGATCTGAAGCAAACTCTGCACGGCATCGGGGCTTCTTCCTGGGCTGGAACCCGTCGGGACAGGATTCCCACCACTCTCAGACTCTGGAGATCTATTCCACGGCCGGAGCCTTTCAGTTCGAGGAGGTGGGCCATGGGACTGAAGGTTGACTGCCGACTTCCAGTTTCGGAGGTCAAACAGCTTGCCTAGACTTTCAAGCCAATCTACATTGATGGCACAATCCCTCTCCTCCATTAGGGAGCAGATTAATTCCTGAATACCGGCACTGGCTTGTTGATAAGTCCCACTCAATAGTGTTTGGGTCACCATCTCAATCAGACCAACGATGGCCTCCCAGTTCTGCTTCTCCCAAAACCAACTAAAAAGCTGGTGCTGGGTGAAAAAGTCCAAGATACTTTGCAGAAGTTCGATGAGACTGTCCAGGTTCCTGCTGGCCCTCAAAGACACAAAGAGGTCCTTCAGTTCCACTGTGGCCCTGGGTGGGGGCTTGACTTCCACCCCTCCTGCGTCGAGAACGGCCAACGTCAAGCTTTCATCTGCCAGGTCCTGAAGGTCATTGTTCTGTAAATATAAGGAGATATTGTAGAGGAACGCAGACAGTCTCTTACTGTCCAGCCTATGCTCGGTAAGGAAGGAGGGCAGACTTCTTTGTGGTAAAATGCTCAAGGTTCTGATTCCTCCCATCAGGCTGGAGATGACAGAACGGATGCTTGGAGATCCTTTGGTGCCTGATCCGGCATCGAGAGGGGCCACTTCCTTCCTTCCTTCTGTGCCGTCTCCTTCCAACATTTGCGCGACATCTTTCAACACTTCCAGGTACAGGTCAATCTTGTTACCTGTAAGATTAAATTCAATATTCAGTATCAAGCACTTAGTGAGTGACAAGATTGAGCACGTCCACGCTGCTTTCACTGTTCTGTTGTCTATTGTCCATTTGACACAGGAGCCCACTGTTCAAGGGACAAGCAACACTCAACACTGAGATCACGTTCTTCCCATTCCAGTTTGATCAGCCGCTGGACATGCTGAGCACCGTTCAATAAGCCTCCCGATTCTGCTCGGGTAATCGTCACTGGGCAATTTGATCTTGGGAGGCATCGGAGTCCCTAACCCTAACCCTGACACCCACTCACCACACTGACACCCACACTGACACCCACACACCCACTCACCACACTGACACCCACACACCCACTCACCACACTGACACCCACACACCCACTCACCACACTGACACCCACACACCCACTCACCACACTGACACCCACACTGACACCCACACTGACACCCACACACCCACTCACCACACTGACACCCACACACCCACTCACCACACTGACACCCACACTGACACCCACACTGACACCCACACTGACACCCACACACCCACTCACCACACTGACACCCACACACCCACTCACCACACTGACACCCACACTGACACCCACACTGACACCCACACTGACACCCACACTGACACCCACACACCCACTCACCACACTGACACCCACTCACCACACTGACACCCACTCACCACACTGACACCCACTCACCACACTGACACCCACACACCCACTCACCACACTGACACCCACTCACCACACTGACACCCACTCACCACACTGACACCCACACACCCACTCACCACACTGACACCCACACACCCACTCACCACACTGACACCCACTCACCACACTGACACCCACTCACCACACTGACACCCACACTGACACCCACACACCCACTCACCACACTGACACCCACACACCCACTCACCACACTGACACCCACTCACCACACTGACACCCACTCACCACACTGACACCCACTCACCACACTGACACCCACACACCCACTCACCACACTGACACCCACTCACCACACTGACACCCACACACCCACTCACCACACTGACACCCACACACCCACTCACCACACTGACACCCACACTGACACCCACACACCCACTCACCACACTGACACCCACTCACCCACTCACCACACTGACACCCACACTGACACCCACTCACCCACTCACCACACTGACACCCACACTGACACCCACTCACCACACTGACACCCACTCTCCACACTGACACCCACACTGACACCCACACACCCACTCACCACACTGACACCCACTCACCCACTCACCACACTGACACCCACACTGACACCCACACACCCACTCACCACACTGACACCCACACTGACACCCACACACCCACTCACCACACTGACACCCACACACCCACTCACCACACTGACACCCACACTGACACCCACACTGACACCCACACTGACACCCACACTGACACCCACACACCCACTCACCACACTGACACCCACACTGACACCCACACACCCACTCACCACACTGACACCCACACACCCACTCACCACACTGACACCACACTGACACCCACACACCACACTGACACCCACTCACCACACTGACACCCACACTGACACCCACTCACCCACTCACCACACTGACACCCACACACCCACTCACCACACTGACACCCACACTGACACCCACACACCCACTCACCACACTGACACCCACTCACCCACTCACCACACTGACACCCACTCACCACACTGACACCCACTCACCACACTGACACCCACACTGACACCCACTCACCACACTGACACCCACTCACCACACTGACACCCACACTGACACCCACACACCCACTCACCACACTGACACCCACACACCCACTCACCACACTGACACCCACACACCCACTCACCACACTGACACCCACTCACCACACTGACACCCACACACCCACTCACCACACTGACACCCACTCACCACACTGACACCCACACTGACACCCACACACCACACTGACACCCACTCACCACACTGACACCCACACTGACACCCACACACCCACTCACCACACTGACACCCACACTGACACCCACACACCCACTCACCACACTGACACCCACTCTCCACACTGACACCCACACTGACACCCACACACCCACTCACCACACTGACACCCACACACCCACTCACCACACTGACACCCACTCACCACACTGACACCCACTCACCACACTGACACCCACTCACCACACTGACACCCACACTGCAATTAAAAGATCTAATATTTGGAATGATGATGGAGGGGGGGCGTTCTCTCCTGTGTCCTGGGGCTGGTATTTATAATAATAATAATCACTTATTGTCACGAGTAGGCTTCAATGAAGTTACTGTGAAAAGCCCCTAGTCGCCACATTCCGGCGCCTGTTCGGGGAGGCTGGTACTTCTGGCCACATCACCAGAACACATTCTCTGTGCATTATCCCTTTGCCTGTCCGACACGGTCACAGTCACTTCTCTCGAAAAATGTTTCAATGGTCAGAAAGAGAAAGGAAAGACCTGCATTCGTGTAGCGCCCAAAGTCTCAAAACTCCACACGGACAGTGACCCAGGGCCGGGATCGAACCTGGGACCTTGGCGCCGTGAGGCAACCGTGCTAACCACTGCGCCACCGTGCTACCCTTCATGCAGAAATCTGATAAAGTCGTGAAATATACAAACAAGGGGCAGAAGGGCCATTCAGGCCCTCGAAGCTGCTCCACCATTTAATAAGGTGATGGCGGATTTGACAGTAACCTCGAATCTGCAACCCGTCCACTACCTCCGATAACCTATCACCCTCTCGCTCAGCATCTACTGCGGCCTTAAAAATATTTACAGAATCTGTTTCCACCCCTTATTCAGGAAGAGAGAGTTCCAGATACTCACGACTCTCTGCAAGAAAACATTCTGCATCATCTCCATTTTTAATGAGCGACCCCCTCAGTTTTAAACAGTGACCCCGGGTACGAGATTCTCTCACAAGAGGAAATATCCTCTCCACGTCCACCCTGTCAACACCTCCCGGGATATTATGGCCGGGATTCTCCGAGCCCGCGTCCCGTTGGAGAATCGGCGGTGACGCCGAAAATTCCCGCCACGCCGCTCCGACACCGGGACGCGATTTTCTGACGACCGGAGAATCGGCGGCAGTCGCGTGCGTGCAGTTGACGCGCCGATTCTCCGCCGTCAACCGGCCGAGTTCCGCCGGCGAGGTTCACATGTGGTACCACCCGGCGGGAGCTCGGACCCGTGGCCGCGGTGGCCGTCCTGGTGGGGTGTGGGGGGGGGGGGGGGGGAGAGGAGGGATCAGACTCCGGGGTGGGGTCACTGTATTTCAGTGTGTGGTGGTATGATTAACATAGCTGCCTGCCATTGGTGCAGAACACCGGCTTACCATTGGCCCTGGTCGGTCATGTGCCTCTCGACCGATTGCTTGAGACCAGTCATGTGACGGCTCCCCGATTGGTCGAGAGGCTGAGTTAACCCCACCTCCAAGGCGAGGTATAAATACCCAGTACGCCCGGCGGTTGTCCATTTTCTGTAGTCGACCGCAGGGCTAACATCTAGCTCATTAAAGCCTTACTTTTTGTACAGCAACTCGTCTCGCGTTCAATTGATGGTTCATCACAGTGGCAAACTCTTACCTGAGCCGTGGGGAATCACCAGCAGCACGAGAGCGACCATCAGGGGCAATGTGGCTACCATTGCTATTGTGAGTGGAGACACTGCCCAGGGTAATTCTGGCTCTCACTTCACAGCTCTCATCTCATTCCAGCTCGAACTCTGATGTTTTAGTGGACGTGTCCCATCCCGTAGCTGCACACAGACAATATGCTCACATCATGATACAGGCTTGACATTCCAGACATGTGTACACTCAGCTGGTTGGCCGCACCACTGCACTTTAAACATATCATTCCAGATCTCGGTTTGCGCAGCTGAAACAGCTCGGATTAATGATTTTATTTCGGACGAATTGCCATTCAACATACTTGCCGAAACCTTACCCCAAAGAATGAGGAGCCGTGACGAGTGAACCTTTTGCTCACAAATTTCAAAGTTTGTTAGATTCTGGGTTCGTTCCCATAGGCTGGAATGAGTGAGTTTCTTGTGGTCGCTGCATTGAAAAAGGGAGACGTCACAAACAGGGCAACGACTTTGGTTATCATCGAACTTGCAGTGCAGAAGTAGACCATTCGGCCCATCGAGTCTGCACCGGCCCTATCCCTGCAACCCAGTAACCCCACCTAACATTTTGGACACTATGGGCAATTTATCATGGCAAATCCACCTAACCTGCACATCTTTGGACTGTGGGAAGAAACCGGAGCACCCGGAGGAAACCCACGCAGACACGGGGAGGACGAGCAGACTCCGCACACAGAGTGACCCGAGGCAGGAATTGAACCTGGGACCCTGGAGCTGTGAGGCAGCAGTGCTAACCACTGTGCCACCGTGCTGCCCCAATGGTTGCAGACAAATTGATGAAAGGGATCATTAGAGACATTGAGGTAGGCCCTGCGATGGTGTAAATTGGCTGGTAGTGAGATAGCAACCTGTTTTCCATCTCTCTCTCTCTCTCTGTCAACTTCAACAGAAATAAAAATCAGGAGGGGTGTAAACGATGTGCAACCCACAAACATACAAAGTCTAAATTGGTCCAATCTGACAGATTTCTAACTTGGGAATGAAAGTCTTTGGCCTTAGCAGCAGGGATGAATTTGTTGAGGAAGGTGCTAGAAGAGGTGGATGTATAGAGCCCAGTTGATGGGATATAACTGATCATCTCTGATATATACAGAGTCCATCAAAGTCAGCCGGCTAACACATCATAAAACGGTCAAATTGGACCTTGGACCTCAATACTCGGCGAGTTCTGATATTAACTGCCCCTCTCTCCACAAACACTACCTGTCCTGCTGAGCATTTGCAGCATGTTCCTCATGACAACCTCCATGATCAACCTGACTCGATACCACAAGAGATGGGGAAGCCTAAATAATAATCTTTATTATTGTCACAAGTAGGCTTACATTAACACTGCAATGAAGTTACTGTGAAAATCCCCTAGCCGCCACATTCCGGCGCCTGTTCGGGTACACGGAGGGAGAATTCAGGATGTCCAATTCACCTAACAGCACGTCTTTCGGGACTTGTGGGAGGAAACCGGAGCTCCCGGAGGAAACCCACACAGACACGGGGAGAGCTTGCAGACTCCACACCGACAGTGACCCAAGCCGGGAATCGAACCTGGGACCCTAAGACCATAAGACATAGGAGTGGAAGTAAGGCCATTCGGCCCATCGAGTCCACTCCGCCATTCAATCATGGCTGATGGGCATTTCAACTCCACCTACCAGCATTCTCCCCGTAGCCCTTAATTCCTCGCGACATCAAGAATTTATCTATCTCTGCCTTGAAGCCATTTAGCGTCCCGGCCTCCACTGCACTCCGCGGCAATGAATTCCACAGGCCCACCACTCTCTGGCTGAAGAAATGTCTCCGCATTTCTGTTCTGAATTTACCCCCTCTAATTCTAAGGCTGTGCCCACGGGTCCTCGTCTCCTCGCCTAACGGAAACAGTTTCTTTGCGTCCACCCTTTTTTAAGCCATGTATTATCTTGTAATACATGGCTTTAGAAAGGTGCTGTGAAGCAGCAGTGCTAACCGCTGTGCTACCGAGCCGTCCTAGATGTGCACTGAGGGACAGATGGCTCAGGCTGGATTAATTAGGTGAACAGTATAACGTCAACGATTAAACCTCAGGTGAAGGGAGAAAGAATGAACGAGATCACTGCCAGAAACAAGAATCGAGATTCAATCAACCATGGAGCTCAGCTGAGGGCGAGTGAGAAACTGAGTGAGAAACAGAGATTAACGAGAAACAGGATTAACGAGATAGTTCAGTAAGAATTTGGCTACCGGTAATATAAAACATCCACAAAAATCTCTTTTCCTTAAAGTGGTGAAGCGGAGTCTGGGAATATTTGTAAGGCAGAGCTATATCGATTAGTGATTAACAAATGGGGGTGACAGGATATTGAGGGGTCGGCGGGAATGTGGGTTGAGGTTGCCATCAGATCATCTCCGATCTTATTGAATGCTGGAGCCATTTGAGGGGCCGAGTGGCCTACTCCTGCTCCTATTTTGTACTTTTGTAAATTCATATCTATTACATGCTAAATCTGCTCACTAAGTGTCTGTTCCACCAAGAAACAACTCCTCCCCCACCCCGCCCCCAGCCTAACCCAGCTGTCTAACCATTGGTCCATAGCCCTGCGCGTTCCAGCACTTGTCCAGACACTTATGAAAACAAGTTGAGGGTTTCTAGCACACAGCTAAAATGCTGGCTTTGAAAGCAGATAAGCCAGCAGCACGGTTCGATTCCCGTAACAGCCTCCCCCGAATAGGCGCCGGAATGTGGCGACTAGGGGCTTTTCACAGTAACTTCATTTGAAGCCTACTCGTGACAATAAGCAATTCTCATTCTCATTCTGTCTCCTACCTTTTAGCAAATCTGTTTAAAATAAAGATTTTAGCAGAGAATTTCATACAGGCATGAAAATGCATTTGATATTGATACTGCAATCTTCAACCAATGAGCATTTCCCCATATCCAAGACTTGATATTATTTCTCCCATCCCTTTAATTAGGTTGGATGTATTTGCAGCCTCTCTTCCTGCATTCATCAAGTAAGGTAACTTGACAGTAAAAGAGACAATCTCCTATTGCATCTCTGAAAGCTTCAACAAAGACCTGTGATCTTCCCTATGGTTGAGAGGCTGTCTCTCTGTCCCTCTCTCTCACACACTGACTGCAGCTACAGATCATATTTCACACTTTTAAAAAATAAATTTAGAGTACCCAATTCATTTTCTTTTCCAATGAAGGGGCAATTTAGCGTGGCCAATCCACTTACCCTGCACATCTTTTGGGTTGTGGGGGCGAAACCCACGCAGACACGGGGAGAATGTGCAAACTCCACATGGACAGTGACCCAGAGCCGGGATCGAACCTGGGACCTCAGCGCTGTGAGGCAGCAGTGCTAACCCACTGTGATACCACGCTGCCCTCACATTTCACACTTACGCGTGCAACAACACACAATTATTTCCACTAATGTTTAAGATGAATTCTGCGTTTATTCTCTGAGAGGCGATTTAATAGAGATTTATAAGATGATGAGGGGGATAGATAGAGTGGACGTTCAGAGACTATTTCTTCGGGTGGATGTAGCTGTTACAAGGGGGCATAACTATAAGGTTCAGGGTGGGAGATATAGGAGGGATGTCCGAGGTAGGTTCTTTACTCAGAGAGTGGTTAGGGTGTGGAATGGACTGCCTGCATTGATAGTGCAGTCGGACACTTTAGGAACTTTCAAGCGGTTATTGGATAGGCACATGGAGCACACCAGAATGACAGGGGAGTGGGATAGCTTGATCTTGGTTTTGGACAATGCTCGGCACAACATGGAGGGCCGAAGGGCCTGTTCTGTGCTGTGCTGTTCTATGTTCTCCCCCTG
Organism: Scyliorhinus canicula; assembly: GCF_902713615.1. Lineage (NCBI taxonomy): Eukaryota > Metazoa > Chordata > Chondrichthyes > Carcharhiniformes > Scyliorhinidae > Scyliorhinus > Scyliorhinus canicula. The sequence continues at coordinate 4,212,251 of NC_052169.1, read as the reverse complement.
CAGTGACTGTCTCCACACTAGGGTATCTGCTGTCACCCTGAGCAAGTCTCTGCCGTCAAGCGTGAACTGGTCTATGTGCATTGCTGAGCTCTTTGACCAAGTGATACATCAAAGTCAAGTGTCTCATCCCACTCAGAAATCAGTGGAGTGTGATCAAAGTGGCCGTGTCGTGCAACCGCCTCTGATCCAAGAGTAGTTTGCGACTGGATCAGCGAGGGGATTATTGACAGATGGTTTCCATTGAAACAAAGAACAATACAGCACAGGAACAGGCCCTTCGGCCCTCCAAGGCTGTACCGGCCATGACACCAACTTTAGCCAAAACCCTCAGCACTTCCTTGTGCCGTATCCCCTTACACCCATCCGGCCCACATATTTCTCAAGATGCCTTTTGAACGCCGTTAATGTAGCTGCTTCCACAACCTTCCCTGGCAACGCGTTCCAGTCACTCACCAGCCTCTGTGTTAGAACCGAAACTCAGAGACCAATCACACTTGATGGTGGTGGTAGGTCAGTGTGAGGAAACTGCCAATGGAACAAATCACACTGACAATCGGAGCTCCTCATTCCTTCTCCAACTCTAACATACTTTCCCAGAGATTTCAAAACTGTGGGACCCCCCCTCACCTCCCCAGTCTAGCCTTCCTCTCACAACCTACAAGTTTAATAATACAAAATACACTTTATTACTTCTCTCAGAGACAGAAAATACGATGAGAATCCCCGGTTCTAAATCATCAGAGCAGTACGTTACCCAGTGTATCTCTCTGTGGTTGGTGTTCTCCACGTTTCAGACTTCAGCCCTTCTCTGAATCCCTCGACAATCAAAAGTTGAATACGTCTGGCTTGTAAAACGAGCTGAAATGGAAAGTTCTGGGCTGGATACGCAGAAACTTATTTGGTAGAAAGGCAGGTTAATCAGTGCATTGTTCTGTTCAAAAAAGAGACTCCCATCCAGATGCCACATCAAAATTGTTCAATGGAGTTTCCAATCTGAGAATATTGCAAGCAAAGGTCCCTCCGCGTCCGTTCCTTCACAATGATGGGCTAAGTACTACACACAATGCAGTGTACTTATCCCTGTATAAATAATGCAACAGGGACTAGTTAGTGTACAAGGCTGAATGACTCCAGCAAACAACAGGTGAGGAATCTAAAACCTTTATTCATTACCCAATTCAATGAAAGCAGTTAAGTTACTATGGCGACTCATCTTGCTGTCTTAAAAACAGATATTGGCAAATTGACATCCCTCCCTGCCAAGAATAATTCTACACGACCAGGTCGCTAAATGCAATAAGGAAATTGGCTGTCATTAACTGAAGGAATTTTATGTTGTCGGAAAGAGAATCGTAGACTCTCTGCAGTGCAGAATGGGGCCATTCGGCCCATCGATTCTGCACCAACCCTTGGAAAGAGCATTCTACTTAGGTCCATGCCCCGACCCTATCCCTATAACCCAGTAACCCCACCTAACCTTTTGGACACTGAGGAGCAATTTAGCATGGCCAATTCGCCTAACCCGCACATCTTTGGACTGTGGGAGGAAACCGGAGCACCCGGAGGAAACCCACGCAGACACGGGGAGAATGAGCAGACTCCGCACAGACAGCGACCCAGAGGGGAATCGAACCTGGGTCCCTGGCGCGGTGAGGCAGCAGTGCTAGCCACTGTGCCACCATGCCACCCCACTGTGCCGTTAGGGAGCGCGTTCCAGGATGAAAGCGTGGCTAATATATTTCTAAATCAGGGTATTCAGAGTGACTTGGAGATACTGCCACGTGCCAGTTACTCTGGTCGGCAGTGGAAGTTTCAAGTTTGGGAGGCACTTTGAGAATTATTGCCATACTGCACTTACAGTGCATTGATAGTGGAGGGAGCGGATGGATGTTTAAGGTGGTGGATGGACAGCCAGCCCAAGCTGGCTCCTTTATCCTTGTTGGTGTTGGGCTTCTTTTTTAAAAAATATTTTTATTGGTATTTTCAACTTTAACAGCATAACAATTTGACGTGTAAGGCACATGGTATTTACAAAGTAGAAGCTTGCGCAAGTGATTATTGCAGTGTTAATGTAAGCCTATTTGTGACAATAATAAAGATTATAAGTGTGTCTGATATCTGATATTTACAAGCCAGTTCGTGTCTTATGTCCATCAGTTTTTACAAGCTGTCCCCCCCCCTCTTTCCCTCCCTCCCCCCTTCCTCTGTTGGAGGCATGTTCTGTTTTTCCCCTTTTTTTCCCGCTACTCCCCTCGCCATCTATTCTGCGTCTTGTGCTTTCTTTGGGCTCCCTTCCCTCCCCCCTCTGTCCCCGTGTCCTCCCTTGTCTTTCCCTCTTCCAAGTCGCAGTTGGCCTCAAACAGGTCTTGGAACAGGTTGATTAATGCCCCCCCCCCCCAACGCTTTGTGGAAGCCTCGTCCGCCCCTCGGATGGTGCACTTGATTTTCTCCGGGTGGAGTAATTCCGAGAGGTCAGCGAGCCAGTCCGCCGCCGTGGGCGGTGCTGTCGGGCGCCAGCCGAGTAGGATTCTCCGGTGTGCACCGACCCTCCGAAAGAGCTCCCTCCCTGGGCCCACTCCCCCACCCTATCCCTGTAACCCCACCTAACTTGCACATCTCTGGACACTAAGGGGCGATTTATCACGGCTAATCCACCTTACCTGCACAAACCGGAGCACCCGGAGGAAACACACGGGACCTTTCTTTAAAAAGCTAAGTCTGTGTGTGCAGGACATGACGAACAAAGAGTAGGCTAGAAGCCGAGGGTGATTAGAGGGTGTAATGGTTAAGATAGAGTGGTAAAGCAGGAGTGCAAAAAAAGCTTACAGGTCAAAGAACTTAAGACTGAAGGAAAGTTAAGGATCTCCAGAGATTCGAGGCTCTGGAGTGCAGGGTGGAGTGCGGGTTGTTGAGAGTTTAGAAGGTGGCATCAGAAAGGACTGACTACAACACCGAAAAACAAGCAAAAATGTAACAGCAAGACAGACAGTTCAGCTCTCAAATGTGGGCTGTATGCACTATCCAGCTCAGCAGTGCAAGAAACACATACATACCAAGGCCAGGAGAAAATGTTAGGATAGCCTTCGAATTCAATGTTGTTCTCACAAGACAAGGTGAGGGAAGGCAACCTTGGATGGGATTTGCATCCCTGCTCAGTCAGGCACAGCACTGACTCTCAGCAGCTGCTGATGGGGTGGAATGCCGAGCACTGATAAAACATGGATCTGAAAAGGAAATACTAGTTCAATACTAGCTACACACACGGATATGTCACAGTGTAGGTTTAATAGTTTTGGATTACAGCTCAAAGGGAAGAAACTAAACAAGATCTGGGTTCTTTCACTGACATTACCCAGATCAAATGGCTTTGGACAATGATACACTGACAAGCTGTCAGCTACACGTACTGCCAAAGGATCACTCAAAGATTCAAGCTTTAAGAATACCAGCACAGGGGCAGCACAGTGGGTTAGTAATGCGGCCTCAAGGCGCCGAGGTCCCAGGTTCGATCCTGGCTCTGGGTCACTGTCCGTGTGGAGTTTGCACATTCTCCCCGTGTCTGCGTGGGTTTCACCCCCACAACCCAAAGATGGGCAGGGTAGGAGGATTGGCTATGCTAAATTGCCCCTTAATTGGAGAAAATGAATTGGGTACTCTAAATTATTAAAGGAAAAAAGAATATCAGCTCAAGGTCCAAGATGATCACAAAGTAGCAGCAGCGAACCCTGGGAGGCTAACCTTTGCGCGCGCAGTCCCAAAGGGCCCAGGGCCTGTCACATGGTCTGCAAAGTATCACCCCATAAAGAGACCACGTTGGTTCCTGCATGGTGCGGACCGGTTTGGTTTCTGAGGAGGCAGTGGTGTGGCATTGACGGTGCTAGAGTTGAGGAAGATATATATTGGGGGCCACCCGAACATGACGCTGAAAATTCATTCTGAGTTCTCGTAGTAATTGTGAGCAGGCGTGGGAAGGTGAGCTCCATTTTACAATGTTTTCATGGCCTCATCCTGTTTCTCTTTAGGTCTCTCATGGGGCTATAGGGTATCTAGTTATTTCTAATGATTGTATCGTCGAGCCAGTTATAATATTGTTCTCCTATCCCCATCTGTATTCATGTACATTGAGCCATTTTTAATTTGCTTATGGCTGTCATGTTAATCACCCTGGGGTAACACAGACTGCAACTGGATGCAGTTTTACTTGAAAGTAGACACCAAACTTTGATGTTAGTTCAATAGCTTTATTGAACTTGTTAAGCAGTGCACACAGTTCGCTGTGGTTTTGACACTCTACTAATCTAAGCATGCTTACTATAACTAACTAGACCAGACTAGCTCTGAGCCACGTGTAGAAGGTGCTAACTGATATATACACCCTGACTGTCACTACAGTTGTCACCAGTGGAAAGAGGCAGAGTGTTGATGCCTCATGTGTTTTATAGTGGGAGATCGTGTGTTCTGCCTGGTGATTGGTTGTGTTTTGTCCTGTGTGTTGATTAGCTGTACTGGGTGTCTGTATCTCAATTACTGGCTACCAGGTGATTGATCTGGGAGTAATGCGCAGGGAATTCTTATTAATTTAATTACAGGTCAGAAGTTGGGAATTCTGCAATGGATAACTCAGCACCTGACCCCCATTGTTTTCAAACTGTTTACAAGGCAGAGCCAGGAATGCGAGGAATATTATCTACTCAAAGTTGTTGGTGCTGCACTCATCCAATCAAGAAGCTCAACAGCATCTCGGACGAAGCAATGTTTGATTGGCAGTCCCATCCATCACCTTCAACATTCACTCCATCACTGGTGAACCCTGAGGCAGAATGCACAATCTACAAGATGCACTGCAACAACTCAAGAGGGGCCTGTCGGACAGCACCAAACTTGTGAACTGTACCCGTAGGAAAATAAGGGCAGCAGATGCATGGGAACATCACCACTGCAAGTTCCTTCCCAAGACACACGCCATCTTGACTTGGAACAATATCAATCTGTTCACAGCAATAACATCTGCACAAGATTGAAGAGGAACAACAGAGAGCTACGCACAAGGTAGCAGGCTTAATGAAATAAACTGCAGGAATTGTGGAGCTCCAATGGCATTCAATTTCCTAATATAATAGTGACACAGGAAGTGGTCAGTAGACATTAGGATCTGGTTAGTAGGGATAGAGGAAGGAATAAAATTGTCTCACTGCTTCAAAGAGAGCATCGTTCATGGTGCAATACAGAATCTGGAGGCTGAAGAGCTGGTACAAATGTAGCCATTTCAGTCAGCACACTTTTCAACATACGATGACTGATGTTTGACACTGCCTAAATGCACCAGCAGTTACCAATTATTTTTGGCTAACCCCAACCGACAGCAAAACCATCGAAAAGTGAGACAAAGTGATGACGAATGCTGCAACAACGATCAATCTGTTGTACCATCATGTGGAAAACTCTGCTGGCAAAGCCAGACAACTGCATGTAACTGAAGTATTGATGAAGCTTTGTTGTGCAAAAGTATGGAGACTGTCACGGAGACGACTTTTAGGTCTGATAATATCAGGACTACTGGGGCAGAAATGCAGAAGAGTCGGAAAGCAAATGTGATTGCTGATGTCCTATGACGATTTCCAGAAGGCCTTTGACAAGGTGTCGCATAGCAGACTGTTAAATAAGTTAAGAGACCATGGTGTTCAGGGTAAGAGCCTGGCATGGATAAAGGATTGGCTGACTGGCAGAAGGCAGAGAGTGGGGATAAAGGGGTCTTTTCAGGTTGGCAGCCGATGACTAGTGGTGTGCCTCAGGGGTCGGTGCTGGGACCACAACTTTTCACAATATAGGTTTTTGATCAATAAGAGGATCAGGGGATCTGGGGAGAAGGCAAGAGAATGGGGATGAGAAAAATATCAGCCATGATTGAATGGCGGAGCAGACCCAATGGGCCGAGTGGCCTAATTCTGCTCCTATGTCTTATGGTCTTATCACGTCTGCGATAAGGGAAAAGACAATGGACTCCATTCATGCGATGCCTATACTTCCTCAGGAAACAAAGGAAATTTGGCATGTCCACAGACTCTTACCAACTTTTTATTTTTTTTTATAAATTTAGATTATCCAATTATTTTTTCCAATTAAGGGGGCAATTTAGCTTGGCCAATCCACCTACTCTGCACATTTTTGGGTTGTGGGGGCGAAACCCACGCAGACACGGGGAGAATGTGCAAACTCCACACGGACAGTGACCCAGAGCCGGGATCGAACCTGGGACCTCAGCGCCGTGAGGCGGTTGTGCTAACCACTAGGCCACCGTGCTGCCCTGACTCTTACCAACTTTTACAGATACACCATAGAAAGCATCCTATCTGGCTGCATCACAGCCTGATATGGCAACTACTCAGCCCAAGACCGCAAGAAACTACAGAGAGTCGTGAACACAGCCCAGTTCATCACACAAACCTGCCTCCCATCCATTAACTCCATCGACACCTCCCACTGCCTGGGGAAAGAGGCCAGCATAATTAAAGACCCTTCCTACCCGGTTTATTCGCTCTTCCAACTTCTTCCATCAGGCAGGTTACAAAAGTGAGAACACACTACTAACAGGTTCAAAAACAGCTTCTTCCCCGCTGTTACCAGACTCCTAAACGAACCTCTTTATGGACTGACCCGATTAATACTACCCTTCTGTATCCTTCACCCGATGCCGGTGTATATGTATTTATATTGTGTACTTCGAGTTGCCCCATTATGTATTTTCTTTATTTTATTTTAATGTACTAAATGATCTGTTTGAGCTGCTCGCAGAAAAATATTTTTCACTGTACCTCTGACAATAAACAAATCCAATCCAATCATATATAATGTGAACTGTGTGTAATCTTAAGAAATGTTTAAAATTTAAAAGGGTTCAGAAAATGAAGCCATCCGTGTATATTGATGATGTGTGTTTTCTCTCTAGGAAGGGAGGTGTTATGGGATGGAGAAGGCTTTGGAAATCGACCTAGAGAGGTCATCAAAGTTGCCACCGAGGCAGGAACGAATGTCCCTAACAGGAGAGAAATTGCTATGTAAATACAAATATTGCCTTTGTCTGCTGGTGTAAGTGGCATGAGAGCTGCATGTTATGTAAAGTGCTGTTTAATGGGAATAGTGTGTCAAGGTTAAGAAATTATATGTAATCAGCTATTGTTAGGGTTGAAGTTTAAATAGTTTCCTTTCTTTGGGTTTTAAAATAAAAGAACCAAGCCCTATTTCTTATATCACTATTCCTGGAATGAATCAATCTTTCTGCAGCATCTTAAAACTTGTTAGGGCTCTGGTTCATTCTCTTAGTTAGTGTTGAGGGCTGACTAGGCATCTGTAACAATTACAATAATTCTTACTATTTCACTCCCCCATAACCTCTTGCCACTGTTGCACATCCTTAAATACTTCTTTGTTCTGACCTATTCTCTTTACTGAGAAGTCAGCATGGTGGCACAGTGGTTAGCACTGCTGCCTCACAGCACCAGAAACCCAAGATACAAAGACACAAGTACCTCAAATGCGCAAGGTGAGTCATCATACAGGACGCAGAAACAAGGCCCCCCCACATTCTTTGGAAATCAGCTATGGACTTGTAACAGGCCATTATGTGAAGCCATGTTTATTTCCTGCTTTTAAAATAGGGAGCTGGACTGCAGATGGATTTCACTGGAATCAATCCACCTGCTGAAAGACATTCAACAAGCCAAAGTAATAAACATTAATACCTTGATAGTGGGAGAAGGGCTCTTTCCAAACTGTTCCAAAAGTTCACTTGAAAACCAAGCTCCTGAAAATTCAACAAGCTTTGTAGCTGATGGGAAATCCCCTGCTTTACAAGCCATTCACTTCAAGTAAAGCATCAACTCACCCAAGTTGCAGGCGTGACCCGAAAGAGACAATAGAATTGTAATTGTGTTATTTCACCTTCATCTGTCTAAAGTCTGTATGAGTTGGGTAACTGAGGGCGTGTTCATAAGCTTATAGGAGCAGAATTAGGCCATTTGGCCCATCGAGTCTGCTCTGCCATTTGATCATGGCTGATCTCATCCTGGCTTTAACTCCACCGTTCTGCCCGTTCTCCATAACCCTTCTACCCATTAGCAATTGAAAATGTCTAAATTCTCCTTAAATTTACTCACTATCTTTGCTGTTGGAATTATGTAAATCAGGACAATTACAGGGTAAACATACACTGATCACAGACAGTAAGAAATTAAGATGAAAATTTAGCTCTTCCAACTTCAGGGCACAGTACGGGTGGCACAGTGGTTAGCACTGCTGCCTCAGCTCCAGGGTCCTAGGTTCAATTCCGACCTCAGGTAACTGTGTAAGTTTGCACTTTCTCCCAATGTTTGTGGGTTTCCTCCGGGTGCTCCAGTTTCGTCCCACAGTCCAAAGATGTGGTTAGGTGGATTGGTCATGATAAATTGCCTCTTAGTGTCCAAAAAAGGTTAGGTCGGGTTTCTGAGTTATGGGGATAGGGTGGAGGCATGGGGTGCTATTTCCAAGGGCCGGTGCAGACTCAATGGGCTGAATGGCACTAAATTGCATAGCAAAACAGCAGTGGCTTATTCACTGCTATGTGGAAAATGAAAGATAAATTGTACACTTAATTAGTAGACATACAAACTGAAAGGAGTTTCAATTTGAACGTTTATTACATAGCACTGTACAGTAATGATTAAACCAAAGGCAGAATACGGATATATTTGTGTTCAATGCTAACATTTACAGCTTTTTTAAGTCACCTAAAAATATTTCTCCCACCTTGTTCTTAGAGCTCAATGGGACCTGCAAGCCCTTCAATTGCTCAGGTTCTGCTGCATAATAATGTGGGGAGGTGAAAACCTGTCATTAACATATTTTAAGAGTTACTGGATAGTCTGGTTTGATTTCATTACATCCCCTTTTCTTTGGCGGGGCCACCGAAACCAGTGATGGTTTCCACCACCCCCCACAGGCTGAAATTGGCCAATTCAGCACAGGCCAGTATCTGAACCTGGTACCATGTCAACTCCTTATATTAGACGATAACAGACGTTACAAAAAGACACTCCAATATTTTTAAATGAAGATGGTGTCCAACTTTCTAATTGCTAGCAGGAGCATATCTGAACAATTTAGTTCAATAGATTTTGGGTTAAAACAGAGATTTCTGGACGCATAGAGATATTGCAATCCAAAAGCACTAATTTTGTTTGTCCATCTTGCCTACAGATTCCTCCCGTGGTAGTCAGCTCTGGATTTGAATATTCAAAACATAAAATGTTCAAAATTATTAAGGCCCTGTGATTTATTTTTCATGAACGGGTACAGGAAGCTTTTGGCAAATTATTATAAATAATTCAGGGGGAAGGGAAGTGGAGAGAGTAGTGTTTCAAAGTATTCTTTTATATTGTTTTCAAAACTTTCAAATTTCTCAATTTGCGCTAGAACAGTGAAATATGGGCAGAACAGAATAAAACTATCAACCACTGTAACACCACCAGCATCTGAAGAGCAAGGGCCAGTGATCATTCCAGATGTGGGCCTTTTAGCAACAGCTTCTGCTAAATGATCTGTTGCTTTTTCTTACATTCTAAATGAGACTACATTAAATGACAATAAGAAGAATGGTCAACATCCGTTGATGTTCGTGACCTATCCGCAGTTGTGAATGGGATGGCAAGAAAATTTGGAATTCAAGCTAAAATGTGAATTTTTACATCCTAATTTTTAGTACACACATCAGCTGACAAATGTCATACATTAAGATTATTAACACATTTAATAACCTGATTTCTGGCCATATCAGGGTCAGGCACGGCACCCCCACCCGCCCAGCATCACAGAGCAGTTGCACATGGTGCTTCCCAGCACTGTCCAGCTCAGCTCTGGGCCAAGTCTGAAATGATGGTACCTATTTAACCTCTGGGAGTCAACGGAAAGCTCCCTCGTGATGTCCAGAGCCAATGTGATAGGGATTTACTAAGTCAGAAAAGGAACAAATGATTTTAACATACTTTTTTTGGAAAATAAAAGTGATTACTCAAACAAAAGAAAAAGCTCCAACTAGGTGCTCCTTCCCATTTAACCTAAATAGAAATTAAAACCTGCGCTAGGATTGAACATTCTTCACTCCAAGGTTGAAGAAATGCAGTACCTAAAGCCATAAAGGCAAATATAGGAAGACTATGCAACATGTACCAACAACAAGAATCTTCTCAAATAGCAGATAAAATAATGCCATTCCAGAAAGCAATAATACACTACTCAGGGGCAACTACCTAAACAAATGCTGCAGCATACTATGAAATTATGGTTAGTGTTTAATGGTCCCTCTGACCACCCTTAAAACTATTTTACAGCAAATCTGTAAATTATTAAATGAAAGAGCAACGGCCAACGCATGAATAAATAAATGAAAATATAAAAAGGTGCAAATTTCCATGATTAGCTTAAGAATATTTACACAATTTAAATGTGCAGAAAATATTTAAAACTAGATACAATTAAAAATGATAAAACCCATGTGATTAGGTGAAAAAAGCAACCAGATGGAACATGGGGTAGGTTATGAAATTTACAGCCAATTAGATGTCAACATTGAATAAAAATGCAAGGTCCGATTTGGAATAATCTTGAGATCTTCACTTGCCACATGAACAAATACATAATTTAATTCACAATTATGTAGTTGGCACTGGAGTGGTTCCATCGCTAAGCGATACAAGGGGAGGTTAAATACAGTAAACAGTTACAGGCTATGTGGAGATTGTTTTCTTAGGTTCTTGGTAAGGTTTCATTTAAGTTTAGTATTCCACACAAACACGTCGAATAGCACCAGAGTGAAGGCATTGGGGGGTTTTCCTCATTTAGAATGAAACAGGGAGCTACAGCAGCTTAATTCAGACCCCTCTGAAGCTGCAAGATAACTGGATTAGAAAGATCTATGATCAAAAATTGATAATTGCAATTTTAAAGAGCAGTGGCATAAATTACACATGAAAAAGTACAGTACTTAAAACTGAACTTGGACAAGACAGTTTTGTGGATCAAAATACTTTTGTAGTTGAACCCTGTAAACTTCAGACCATTTATCCTTCTCCTTCCTCCCTTCCCAAGAGATTTCCAGAAAGTGGCTTTAAAAAAAAATTTAGTGTACCCAATTAATTTTTCCAATTAAGGGGCAATGTAGCGTGTTCAATCCTGCACATCTTTGAGTTGTGGGGGTGAAACCCACGCAAACACAGGGAGAATGTGCAAGCTCCACATGAACATTGACCCAGAGCCGGGATCGAACCTGGGACCTCGGCGCCGTGAGGCAGCAGTGCTAACCCACCGCACCACCGTGCTGCCCCAGAAAGTGACTTTGAAGCATCTGGAATACTAGTATTTTGCCATTAATCTCAAGGTTAGAGCTATTGAATGGGAAGATCTGAAATTCTTTATATTAAAACACATCTAAAATAGTGTCCACGTTCACTAATTTTCCCCATTTTGGCGATGCCTTATTCAGGCTGCATAGCAACAGTAAAGCTTTTCATTTTCACTCCTGTTCATCTGTAGCATTTTTCACATAATTAGGGTTAGGGTTTGAAGTAATATATCCCAACATGTCAGCTCTTTTGAACATGTATACAGTATACACAGACTTCATTTTGTGCACATGAATTCTTTCATTTCAAAGCAGTCTAGCTCCCCACTGGTTTGTTGCCACGAGCTCAGGTAGGGATGTTGGTGGTTGTCGAGTTGAGAATTCGTGATCGACAATCAATATTGGAAGCTTTTGAAAGTTCTCGCTGAAAAAGGAAAGCAGAGACATAAGGTTGACAGATTAAGTTCAAATATACTCAGAAGGACACACTATCTCTGGAATATTTTGAAGATATGCCATTCAGCAAGCAAATTTTCAAAACAAAAAACACCCAAAACCTTTCCCATTATTCCAGCAGACATTCCAGCATTTTGATAGGGAAGCATTGATAGAACTCATGTCAAGTATCAGAAGTAAAAAAAAAACAAAAGCTGGCAAATGGGAAAACACGGTGTGTGATACTAATACTTTACGATCAGGAAAGCAGCAAATGCCATGACCCAAAACACAATGCGTTTTATTAGGTACAGCTTTGTTTGCAGTGTAGGTCGGATTCAAAGTTCTCACCGATGCTCTCGCACCACAGTTACAAACATGCTTCGTCAAAGCTCCCAAAACATTACCTAAACTGAAGCAATTATTTGAGAAAGTTGGGGAACAATACACCTAATCTTGCAGCACATTAAAATACAGTAGGAGAAATCAGATTGTTTGGAAAATATGGATCCACTGGGAAACCAATAGGCGAATAACACGTGTAGAACAAATTGTATAGCAACAGGAAATGCTGAAAACCTTAAATACACCAGTATGGAAGAGTAACGGTGACTACACCGTTTACACTTGACAAGAAGAAACAGGATTATAGTATGGTTAAATTTACTCCATTACTGATAACACAAAACATTGTGAATCCAATATTGCAAACTCCACATTTAACAAAAATTTGATTGGGGGAGCTAAAGGGACTTCAATTGTAATTCTAGTATAACCTCCATTTCCTTTACCCACTAATACTGGTCTCCTCTGCCTCTTCTTAAATAACATGCAAGATCGAATTGCACTGGAGAGGTAACCGAGGAGATTGGCCAGAATTATATCAGGGACTAAATTAGGACGACAGGAAGTTTATATCTTTAGGTAAGACGGTGGAGGGCTAATTTGATTGAGGCGCTTAAAACAATTGAAGGTTTTGGTAGAAAGGATACAAAGAAGCTGTCTCCTCAGGTAGAACAAGGAAGCATTAATCTAAAATTACAGCATTTTTTTTTCAGGAATGAAATCAGGAAGCAATTTTTCCACAGGAAAGAGTGATGGAAATCCAGAATTCTCTGGAGGACAGGTAAAAATATTTGAGATTTTGATCACAGTTGATCTAATTAATTGATTAATCGATGAACAGTCTCAAGGGGCTGACTTATCTCGTGCTCTTTTGTTCAAGGGAGAGGGATCCAGCCTGATTTTGCCCTCCCTATACCCGAACATTATCAATACAGCATCGCTACAGTCACACCCTGACGGAGATCAGTTGACTGAAGCACTTTTGGAATCTATTAGTGATTCACTGCCTCAAACAACTGAAGCATTTGAATGACAAAGAACCCGAGGAATGGATAGGTGTTTTTGTGATATTTTAAACAATAGTCCTTTAGTTCTCCAATCGTTGCTTATAGCTCAAATCATTTGCTGTATTGGATTGACATTGCATTAGTCGAAAAGCAAAAAATTCAGTTGTGAAGCAAAGATGGAAATACAGTAGAAAAACTGCAGTCTTTGCAGGTGCTCAATTTACCCAAACATTACAAGCAAATTGACCATGAAAGCAGTGCCATCTACCAATCCCTGGGAGTTGTGTTTCTTCAGAATAAAGTATTACAACTGTACCGATATACCTACCTTGGAAAGTAACAGATTTGAAATGCTGATTTAGTCAAATGAAAAATAAACAACATTTACGCTGGCTTGATACATGCTCAGTGCACAGAATGAAACAGGAGAGACGCACGTCAGGCAGGCAAAACAAAGAAAACAAAGCTAGGATTGGCTAGTGTGCAGTTATAATTTTCCCACACACTACACTATCAGCTGAGGTGAAGGGAAGCAGACAGAAAACAGTAAATAGAAACAGAGCAAAGGGAAAAGTGACTCTTGGTCACCGATCATCTCCACTTGGCACACACGGGTTGCAAAAGCAGGTCAGCTGCCTACCAGCAAGAGTCATCATGGCGTTCAGTTGACATATGAAACGGAATATTGCCGTCAAGAGGCAATAAATCCATGCGTGTAGATAGAAACAGTGCATCATCTACAATAATATCACAGCGATCCTTTCCCAAAAGCAGCACGAGTACAAATTTGACGGGAATTTGTAAAGATAGACAATATTTCAAGCACACAAATTTTGCACATAACTGTGCACCGGTTCTGTGCACATCTTCACTTCTATCATGTTGTACAACTGATTAATTTAATGATTAATAAAAGGTCAAAATATTTTTCCCCCCCCCCCATCATCGGAATCACATGTCAGAGGATCCAAAAAAATGGGAGAGGTTAAGGTATTATTGGATAATTACTGCTGTGGTCTTGAAAGCATTGGGGTAAAGATAGCCTTCGAGTATGGATGCTAAATTGGGATGGCAAATAACTAAGCAGATGAAGAGCGAAACAATATAAATAAAACAGCTTTCATGCAAGCATGCCTTAAACAATCAGCAAACAAGAAAACAAAATGGCAGCACACAGTCAGGAACTATGAACTCCAATTTAATATTCAACTGTCCTAGCTGGGAATACAGTAAATTATGTCAAAAGAGATCTGAAAACTAATGGGTAATAAACAAAAACACTTGCAATTTCCCATCCCGTTTTGCAATCCGGACTAGCTGTTAAAGAAGTCATTGTACATAGGATGCTTTGTGCGTTAGTCTCAGTGTATTAATGCCTCTAGTTACAAATATGCGTTTCAGGTTAAGGTGCCTGATCCTCAGCTAGTGAAGAATTATGTGAACTCAGTTTAATAAATCTTTCTAATCACAGCGAACGTGTATTAGAGCACATTGAAACTGCAGCTATGAGAACAGGACTGTGTAGTTAATGGTTTTAAGGCTCTAGTGCTGACTACAAGTTTGGAAACCCTTAATGGTGGATTACCATACCGACCTTGAAAGTGCTGCTGTATAATTGTGCAGGCTCCTACTGTGGAGCCAAATCCATCTACAAACACAGAATAAAATAAATTATCAGGATTCCAATAGCAACTGAGAGAAGAAGGATTATTTACTGCAAACTCATTCTAACCAAGGTCTCTCAACTCAATAAGCTAAGAACACACCAGTTTTACCATTTACACAATGTTCAACACCATTAAAATAAATCTACAGAATCATAATCATTACAGTGCAGGAGACCATTCGGTCCATCAAGTCTGCACTGGTTCGCTAAAAAAGCATTCTACCTAATCCCACTGTCCTGCCGTATCCCCGGATCTATTTTCAGATAGCAATCCAATTCCTTTTGAATGCCCGGATTGTACCTGTACCTGCCTCTACTCCCTTTTCAGAAAGTTAATTCCACACTCCAACCACCATATGGGTGAAAGAGTATTCTCACTTCTATTACATTTGACCATTATTTTGAACCTGTGCCCTCTAAGAAGCTGGGGGTGGAAAGTCTCTCACTAAATAGTCAGAAAACAATAAACGGTTTGCGAAGAGCTATAGATATGGACTGATTTACTATATTAGCAAATTGTCCAGCAGGGTTTCATGTCAAGCAACAGCAGTAAATGTGCATAGAAATAATCGAACATTTAACTGGCACTGCGCAACACCACTGAAACAAGCTGCAGGTTAGAAGCAGAGCTGGAATTCTAGGAAATAAGTAGCACTAAAACTGAAGCCAAACGGGAGAATGGAAACTGCATTTCCATTACTCACAGGGCATACTACAAATACAATATTCATCATAGGCATCATCCAGATCATTCTACCTACAAACTGGTCAGCTAATAAGCTGTGAAATCTGAGATATTAATGATTTGAAATAAATATGTAAAATACTCAATTCTACACGGCAGTTCTTTCTCCTTTTTCATGAACGAGGCGGAAAACTTTATTCTACTTCCCAAACCTATCCCATGACCTCCAACACCAACTGTGTGCTGCCACAGTGATTGGTAGATGACTGCAAAAAAGTAAATTACCGCAAACTCAGAATAAGTGGTGGCAACTGAATTTACGCTGAGATTATGCTGTGGGGTGGAGGCGGTGGACGCACCACTCATTGATGTTGCATTTAGGTGAGAAATATTCTCTTTGTTCCTTTCAATGAGAGCGAAACGTGGGGGCTTTGTAGCAGAATATCCTGGTGTACGCACAGATTGTCCTGGCTAAAAAAAAGTAGGAAGGAGAGAGTTAGATTGGAAATACTGAAGACAACATCATTAATGTCAGTTACTAATGAAGCACTTTTTGTATTCAATTTCCTTCCCTCCCCCTAGCAAAGACTAGGTAAAACAAATAAAAAGTTAGCGGGGGCGATTTTCTGACCACATCGTGCAGAGAATAGCCGATGAGACCCTAAGGGTTCGCGTCAGATGTCGAACGGTGCGCGCAGTCCGTGGCACCAGACGTGATTTGGTTTACACCATCGCTGGGCACAAACCAGGTGAGCATATTTGAATCAGCATTTAAATTTTCTCAAACCATTCAACGCTGGCATCTTCTGGCTCCTGGAATTCTCCGCCCCCACGGCTGTATCTCCCAGTTCCTGGGATTCTTTGCTGCTACAGCTGGCATCCATGGCTCCTGGGATTCCCCCACCCCCACCCCACACGGCTGTATCTCCCAATTCCTGGGATTCTTTGCTGCTACAGCCGCATCCGAGGCTCCTTGATTTTCCGCCGCCATGGCGTTATCTCCCGGCTCCTGGGATTCTCTGCCCCCCACAGCACGAATCACTACTGCTCTCCAACAACAGAGCAGATACGATAACCATGCTGGGGGCAGGGCTCGGAAGCCATTGGAGCCCCTGGGTGGTCAGGGACAAAGCAGTGACTGGCAATGCCAGGGTGCCAAGGGGCAGGACCTGAAGGGGGGCAGAGCCACGTTGCAGTGGGGGTAGAAGAGAACTTAAATTGAGGGGGCTGTCATTTGGCGATCCCATAGCAGTGTGGCGCTCACTTGGGGCACTGATGCCAGCTAGAAGGGGTGAGGCATGGCTAGAGACCCTTTGGGAGGATCCTGATGCCAGTGATCCTTGGGGTGTTTGAGGAGGGGAGGGACCCTGCACACTCAGATTAGGGGACCCTTTAAAAACAGTGCCTCGATTTCTGAGACCAGGCTTGCCAGCGCCTTTCACTTTTCCGGCTCCAAATAAATGACCAAATGTGGGAAAATTGCGATGGGAATCGTGCTGGAACAGCTGGCGGGTTTCACACCGGTTTTCCCACTGGAAATGGTTTCGGAGAATTCCGCCGCCGGTATTTGAAAATTATATCGCTCCAGAGTCTTAACCCGAGGTAGAGAATAGCAGTGGCACAAACAGAAAAATAGCTTTTGTAATTGTCAAATATTTTTAAAATTCAGAATATATTGCAATAATTGGAGGCAGTGAATCCTTTTATTGTGATGACAATCATAAACAAGCACCTGGCTGCGTATTTACCGAGAAAGCAAAATAAAACATGCAGACTGGTGACTGACCTTGCGTCCAGACAGTGGGGGTCGGGAGATGGGTGAGTAACAGATGCTACCGCCAATGGCAGAGCGAAGGGTGCTGTTTGGGGTGGCACTGGCGATCGACGTACCATTTAGCTGAGACAAAGCCGGAAAAAGGAGGAAATATTAATGCATGGGACTGTGCAGCAGAAAGGGCAACAGCACATCAAGCACAAACTAGAGTTTAGTGGCAACACAGAATTTGCATTTAAAACACATCCAAAGCTTAGAATTGTAGCTCAGCAGAAGCAATACAGAATAAGCAAACTGTGCTCTTGTATGATCCATGCTGTGCAACTTTTCAATAAACATGCAGAACACCCTAATTTTCCACTGCCACAATGGGAAACATAAATTTTAACAATCGATGACTGTGGACATTTGGGAGAAATGCATAGTAATATTTTTTTTTAAATGAATACCCAATTATTTTCTTTTCCAATTAAGGGGCAATTTAGCGTGGCCAATCCACCTACCCTGCACATCTTTGGGTTGTGGGGGCGAAACCCACGCAGACAGGGGGAGAATGTGCAAACTCCTCACGGACAGTGTCTCAGAGTCGGGATCGAACCTGAGACCTCGGCTATGCAGAGTAATATTAAGTGATTCACTCAAAACTCACAAGATGGGTTCAATCAAAATTTGGGTCTCTTGCTATTACCGACCCAATAGCAGACTCGGTGAGTCAGATAGATGCAAACTCAGAACCTTTACCAGTAGCCATTATTATGGAAGATACGAATATGTAGCCCACGTCAAAGCAGTCAATGATGATCATCAACTGGTTTGTGGGAATAAGTAATTTCCAAAAATGAGAATAGTGAATGTGCATCCAGTGTGCGGTCAATAAGGTCCAGACAACAACAGCTTTTGAATGCTCTTTACCTTCCGTGATTTTCCTGGGGTGTTTAGAGTATTAAGCCTTCGCTTGCTTGGAGTTTTTGGGGCACTTCCATACAGCATTTCCTCTTCAATTAGTTTGCTCTTTTTCAGTTGCTGCAATGCAGACAATATCCTGTTATTTCCCAATTACATACCTGCTGTCATTGCATGGCATATTTATACAATATCTGATCATCTTTGGCTTCTATGATAGATATGCCGAAGAGGCACGAATGAGCGTCTGTTTTCTAAACATCCGGTTCAGTGGAAACAGATTCCTTCACTCTGAAGACTGGGTATTCCACAGGAGTTTAAAAAGCCTCAGAAAAAGAGCTGTTGAAACTCTCAAGGAAAGCCTTGGATCAATTCATTGAAGACGTGCCAGACAACATTGGCTGTTAAATATATAGGTCTAGTGGCAGAGTACATGTGTAGCATTCACTTTGTCGTCAGCACTTTTGCAGATTTGCAATCAGTTTGCAGAAGGGAGGGAACTGTTTATCTGCAACCCTTCCCAAAGGGCAACACTGGCAAAGATCCACGGATAAATCAAACAACCCATATTGTTTAACAGCATAAGCAAGAACAAAGTTAAATTTAAGTTTGACCTCACCCGTTCTTGTTTCTCTCGCTCTTTTCCCAATTTATGCAGCTCCCATTGCTCTGTCACATAACTCATGAAATTCTGTCCATTGACCTGAAACTGGGAATGATGCTCTTGCTCCCAAGCATCAATCTGAACTTTCAACTCTTCCTCCAGCTAAAGTAAACAGCAATTTGTTAATTCCCTTTCACAAAGCATAAAGTTCCTTTTATAGATTTAACTGAAATATTGTCCAGCCTCTCCAGATATTGTTTTTTTAATATAAATTTAGAGTACCCAATTAAGGGGCAATTTAGCGTGGCCAATCCACCTAACCTGCACATCTGTTTGGGTTGTGGGGGAGAAACCCACGCAGACACGGGGAGAATGTGCAAAGTCCACACGGACAGTGACCCAGAGCCGGGATCGAACCTGGGACCTCAGAGCAGCGAGGCAGCAGGGCTAACCCACTGCGCTGCTCTCTCCCCAGATATTGTTGCTTAGCTTTAGCGAGGCAACCTCCTTTACATCCAAGGCAAAGTAACTGAAATATTTTAGTGGCTAAAGACTGGAGTCCCTGGAGTAGGAAAGGTGATTTAAGTAACTAGGTACACAAATCACAAAGCAGGTGCATAGGTACAAAAACGCTGATGAAATGTTGGCTTTTATGATAAGGTGGTTGGAAAACAAGGAATGAGATCAGTTGTAGAGCCCTAGTTAGTCTTCACTTGAACTTTGTAGTCTGTTCTGGGCACTGCATTGAGTACAAGTTGGCTTTAGAGGGGTACATCATAGATTTACTGACCTGGAGAAAGGGTTTAAACTATGGAGAACAGACTGTATAAACCCATCTATTATTCTCTGGAGTTTAGATGGCTGAGAATGATATAATTGCACCGTTTCAAATGATAAAAGGATGCAATATAGGATAGATAGAGAAAAGTTATTTGTTCTGCTGGGTATACTAGATTACAAAAAATAGAGCTGGGGCATTCAGGAATTAAACCAGCCAGCACACAAGGATGGTGGAAATGTGAAACTCTCCCAAAAGGTTGCCGATGTAAAGTCAAATGAAAATTTCAAGACAGATATGTAGGCTTATTTGATAAGGGGATATTCTACTGCAGGTGATATGCAAAGTCAGGTGAAAGGAAATACCATAATCTAATTAAATGACACAACAGGTTTAAGGGGATGTTTAGTCTGCTCCCGTCCCTATGTCTGCAGATTTTAAAAACTAGGTGTTAGTATTGTTTCCTGAGTTGAGGGTGGGTTTCGTCCGGGTGCTCCGGTTTCCTCCCACAAGACCCAAAAGATGTGTTTGTTAGGTAAATTGGACATTTTGAATTCTCCCTCAGTGTACCCGAACAGGCGCCGGAGTGTGGCAACTCGGGGTTTTTCGCAGTAGTTTCATTGCAGTGTTAATGTAAGCCTACTTGTGACAATAAAGATTATTAAATCAGAATGAGCCTCATTCAGCAGATACCCTAACTTTAGAGTTTTGAATGAGTGTTTAAAATCACATCAACGACTCTGCTTAAATAAAGCATGCAGTCAGCGAATTGAACTGCTATAACATTGATAACGGGTATCAAAGAGTATCACTCTCGTGCTATTATTTGAATAATCATGTGAACCATAGCTTTTATATGATATTCAAAACATAGACACATTTTGTTACATACTTTAGGCAGCATTTTGTAAAGCTTTGTTCTCTGCTTCTCTTCTTTTAACAGATTTCCCCCTCGATTGGCGAAGCGGTTTGGGTCTGCTGCTTTCTTCTGCAAGAACAATTTTAAAATATTTTCACATTCAACGTCTCTTTCAACCTGGTTAAACGAGCTGCTCAACTGTGGGTTTGAGCAACAAGATGAGCATCGAATCTTGTTGCTTTATCAGGAACTCCATCAGTAGTAGGAGTTTGAGTAACAGGAAAATAGACAGTACAATCTGCTTAAAACAGTAATCATAGCAACAGGATCCAAGTCCTACTGTATAGAAATGTTGGCTTCTCACCTCAAAGCTCAGGTAAAGCTTCCAATTTTCTTCCCACTTCCAGACACCCTCAAACAGCTGCTGGTGTGCTTGGTAATACTGTTTTAGTCGATTGAGCTCCCGATTATTCAGCTGCAATAAGTCCTCTGTGTAGTCCTCTTGAGAATTAAAAAACCCCAGATCAAATCCAGTAGTTTATATGGCACCAATCTAAGCTAAGTTTCAACAATAATGTTGAATTTCAAGTTGCAATTTGAAGAGATTTAAAATGTACAAACCCAATTGCTTTTTGCAATTTCTCAATGATTTGATAAAAGTTTAATCCACTCAATTTGCAACACAGGAATAATGAATTTGCTTCACACACAGATAAGTTGCTAAAACTAAAAGAGGATGCTAACATTCTCCACCCCGCCCCCACTGGACAGGTACTTCAGTCAATGTGCCAATTGGAAGCAGATGTGAAAATGCACAAATCTTGGCAGACAGCCAGCTGTGCATGGAGACTAACCAAGAGGCAATTGTTAAATATTTCAAGCATAATAGCCTGACTACAGCATGGCTGAAATATTCATTTAAGTGTGGCGGAATCGGAATGATCTAATCTTAAACATTTCTCCAATTATTGTG
Organism: Scyliorhinus canicula; assembly: GCF_902713615.1. NCBI lineage: Eukaryota > Metazoa > Chordata > Chondrichthyes > Carcharhiniformes > Scyliorhinidae > Scyliorhinus > Scyliorhinus canicula. Next base: position 4,190,851 of record NC_052169.1, on the reverse strand, counting down.
TTTACAACAAACCTTTACTTCATGAAACATCTATCCTCCAATCAGTTTTCTGCAATTACCTTTCTCCTCCACCTTCCCAAAAAATGTACAAATAAAACAGGAGAAAGCAACACATCCCAACTGATGCAGTTAACAAATGTTGCAGTATCCATATCCAAATCAGAATTATTATGATGTGTCCAGCTCATGGGAATACTAACAGAAAAGAAAGCAGGTACAACATTCCAGACACCAGGCCTGTGTCCTACCTGCTATTAAACTGATTAAATACCCATGTTATTTGGAATAAAGTGAAAATTGAAACAAACCATCGTGAAATGGAGCAAATGCTTGCCGCTGTGCAGAACTAAAGAAACATTTCTCCCAGTATGTTGCCACCTCTTGTCTGATTGCTTCAATCACATTTTTCATGTTCTGTTGTTTGAATATCTCCAGACGCTCCAATTCTGCCTGCAACTGGACCACAACACACGTTTCTTATAACGGATTCAATTCAGCAATCTGGATTGCTCCCAACAAAATATCGAATGGAATCTAAAGATCCCTACTTTTTTTAAATCGTTGAATAGAAATTCTTAATTAGATCAATTTTTTTTTAAAAGCAAATCTACGTACTGTGAGACAGGGTGTTACACTGACAAATATGTTGTGTTATCAAATAATAGCTAGCTGTCATAACATGATGAAAGTAATCACGCAGTTTAGGTCTTGAGATTTTTGATACATTGTTAACTGATCTCAGTGTGAATGGCTGCTGCTTGGCGTGGGGGGGTGGTGAAGAGGAAGAAATGAAAAAAAAATGAAAATCGCTTATTGTCACGAGTAGGCTTCAAATGAAATACCGTGAAAAGCCCCTAGTCGCCACATTCCGGCGCCTGTTCGGAGAGGCTGTTACGGGAATCGAATCGTGCTGCTGGCCTGCTTTCAAAGCCAGCGATTTAGCCCTGTGCTAAACAGCCCGAGAGTGGGTATGCAAGTTGAGAGGGGAGGGAAGTCTGATCCCTGTTTAATGGACCCAGCTGTACAGTGACACGAGATATGGGCAAGTGCCATCAATGGGAACAGCATATTTGGTAAAAGATTTGAAAGTTGCAAGGATTTGAGATTTCACTCTACAAATATTAACATGCAAATAGTTAATATATCTGAAATTCATTTTCCAAGGTGCTGAACACTGAATGGCTTTAAAAATAAGGTATCACATAATCCATATGCTATTCGACCAGATTTTCATCGTAGCAGAACGTTTAATGGCACCCTTTATTAATTACATTTGCTTCTGGATAAGTTTATCCATAAAGTTGCTGAGAGCGTAGTGAGAAAAAGAGCAAGAAACAAGTCACCTCCTTAACCAACAGGATTTAAGGATTAGGAAATATTGCAACAGAAAGGACCAGAGGGTGAATTCTTCTCTTTTTAAATTTAGAGTACCCAATTCATTTTTCCACTTAAGGGCCAATTTAATCTAGCCAATCCACCTACCCTGCACATCTTTGTGTTGTGGGGGCAAAACCCACGCAAACACGGGGAGAATGTGCAAACTCCACAAGTACAGCGACCCAGAACCGGGATCGAACCTGGGACCTCAGCGCCGGGAGGCTGCAGGGCTAACCCACCGCGCCACCGTGCTGCCCTCAGAGGGTGAATTCAATGTCAGATCAATTACAGAACAAAATGACACTAAGATCGGATAAAGAAAGACAAAGGAAAATCATTTTTAATTCAACTTTTATAAAATCTCTCTTCTAATAGTTCAGTGCCAGGAAGGTTGATGTGATTAATTATTTCCAATTAAAAGGGTGTGGGTTTCTAATTACTAACAATAAATATCTGACCAGATTAGTTTGTATCTACTGCACAGGTACAGAAATTTCATAATATTCATGCTAGTGAGGTAGTCAGCAAAATGCTTTTTCTGTCAAGTTGCACAGCATTGAGAACAACTTTTGGATATTCACATTTAACTGTTTGGTCCTCGCCCAAAGTTGTTGTAGCACATCAGCATGGATAACAGAACGCAATTAGCCTCACCATTATTTCGACAAATTCTAGCTTAATGTTCAAAGTTTCAACAGCTAACTCAGATACTTACTGCCTGCATAGTCTTCGCTCTGGAACCAACCATGTGTACAGAGAAAGCATCACGCTCTTCACAGGAAACCTGCAGCCAGTCCCATAAGTTAATTATTTGATCTCGCAGCTCTGAGCATTTAATCTCATTCTGAGCTCTTTTCACCTCCAGCTAGAGAAATAGGCATCACATTCAATCAGATATAATAGATCATTCAGAATGCAATATAAAGTAAAAGCCCTTAGTTACAGCAGACAACATATGGGCAATATTTCCACAACATTCAACAACTTATTTGCATCACTGCAAAAAAGCAGAATTTAAACTTCAACGTTTTTGAACTGTCAACTCAATGCCTGTTAATACTGAATTAGGGAATGTTTTGTTTTTGTTTAAGGCTACCCCAGGTTCAGTTTATGTAATACAATTACAATCAGCAAAAGACAACACTAATTTAGTTGGATTTGAATCCAGATTCTGAAGCCCAATAAGATCAAATGTAATCCATACACTAACAAATGTGGACAATACACCAGCACTCACATCCCATTAATGAATATTTTTTAAATTCAAATTCTAAGCTTCTAAATCGTTGTACTCAAATTCTAGAAACAAGCTTGAATGCTTTCCAGACTACAAGTTGCCAATTAAGGCAAACGGACAGGTTAAGGGAGTGGAAATTAATTAGTTTGCATTTAAGATCAGCCAAGATTATACTGAATGGCAGAACAGGCTCAATGAGCTGTATGGTCTACACCTGCTATCGCTCACATTATATCAAGTAGCTTGCGCTCATTAAATGATTGCTGGTTTGCATCAGCAATCCTCATGTTTGATAAATGCAATCTTAGATTTAATTTCCCGGAAATGAGCCAAGTTTCTTCTTAACAGATTGTAAAAAGATGTTAAGTCAAGATTTGCTTTGACAGGAATATTGACTAACTGGAGGAAAAGATAAATGAAACAGCAACTGATGAACCAATTCCACAAATAGAATGATAGTCTTATGGAATGGCTGAGAGACAGTTAACTTGCTGCACTAACCTCAAAGGGATTCAGTCTGAACAGACATGGCACAAATCTCTTCTAATTTAAAATGGATGCCCACTGCAAACATATCAGGTTAAAGCAAATGTCTAGAAAAAGTCAGGCAATCGTAGCTTGCAACAAGTATACTGAATTTACAAAGTGGGAATCAAGCTGGGTGCAAGACAGAAATTGCTTCATTTCACTACGACCGTTATCCTTTACTGGCCTTGATATGTTAGCAAAATTAGGACAAGAAATTGGCAATCCATCTATGTCTATCATTCCGATTCATCTCCTTGGTTAGGTGATCAAAGATATAACAGCACAATTCAGCAAGAAATCCACATTTATTCCTATTAAATATGTCCAAAAACAAACTGCTAATTTATATCACAGCTACTTATAGGATTCGGTACATTTTTCAATACTTCTAAAAACAATTAACTGAAGGATTTGGAGATGTTCTGAGGATATGAATGCTTCCCCAGAGATGCAATCCTAACACAATTTCATTTACAAACCTGTTGAAGCAGTGTTTTCAGACCAACAATGTTCTCATTGGACAGACAGAAAGCATCCTCATCCTCGCACACAATATCTCTCTCAAAGCTGGTATCTGGAAGTTGATCAAGTTCCTCCATACAAAGAATTATTTCTTTCTTTGTTTCAACAAACTCAGCCCTTCTGCGTTCCTAAAAACAAGATAGGTCCATTAGGGAACTTAAGTCAGATTCCTTACCTGCAGTACATGAACATCACACAAGTTTAATTTATAGCGTGCAGGCTGATGATTTGTATCATAGATTAAATAGTTCTGTATTATTTTATGCTCTATCATGATGAGAAATAGGAAGCGTATATCATTGGAACAGGGTTAGGCCACTCAGCCCCTTGAACCTGTTCTACCATTGAATTAAATCATGCCCAATCTCTACATCACCTAATTACATCACCTAATTACATCACTTTTACCCAGAAAAACATCCTAAGGGGTTACCATTGACCAGAGGCTTGGCTGGACCAGCCATTTAAACACTGACTATAGGGATCAGAGGTGAGGAATTCTGCTTCAAGTCATCTTCGACACCGCAAAGTTTGTCCATCACCTACAAGGCACAAGTCAGGGTGTGATGAAACACTGCCCACTTACCCGAATGAGTGCAGCTCCAACATCACTCAAGCTTGACAACATCCAGGATACAGCAGCCAACTTGATCAGTCACCTACCATGTTAAAATATTCATTCCATTGAAGCTACTTAGGAGTTTTGGCAGGGTATAAGTTGAATTTCACTTTCCAGTGAATCCCCCAGGGATATTGCCTTGCCAGATCTAGCTTTTGTTATCTAGGAATTCTGGTGGCCCATTATTGGGCCTCACTTCATTAATTAAACTAGTCTGGTTAATGGGGTTAGAACTGGTTTTCAAAAGTGGGATGACCTCTACTTGTCCTCGGGGAAGGGTTCAGACGGTTAAAATAAATGTCCTTCTGAGGTTTCTTATTTTCAGTGTCTCCTCAAATTGTTCTTTGCTAGAGTCACTAGATGATAGTTTCCTTCCTTTTGGCAGGCCAGACCCTGAGGATTTGTAGGGCATTTCTTCAGAGACAGTTTGTTATTTTATTACTGGGCAGCTAATATTGATAAAGTACTGGCGTGGCTCAAGGGTCTGAATGCTATATGGGAGCAGATGGAGTGGTTCTAGATTGGGTTGCCTTGGTAACTGCCTTGATTCCATTTTCCCCTGCAAAATTTACCTTGGGTCCGGTAGTGGTGTCCACGCGGAGGATTTGGAGTCAGTTTAGACAACATTTTAAGCTCAGCTCCACATCATTGTCAACCCCTATTTATAAGGATCATCTCTTTGCACCAGCGGGTTTAGACTCGGAAGTTCAGGTCATGGGGAAACGCAAGGGTCCTCTGGTTCAAACCCTATTTATTCCCTTATTTTTCCCTTTCTTTTGTTTTTTGCTATTACAATTTTTACCCATGGATGATTAATGGGCCTGTGACTTTAATGCAGACATTGCCTTTAATTCAAGTTGGAGAAATCAGTGATGACTCAGTTTGACTGACTTGGTGGAGGCCAATGAACTGAATTGAAATGCTTGGCTTTGCCAGTATCTCTTGGTGATTGGTCCGTATTTCTCTGGAGTGTTTCTTTCTCCTCAGTAAGGCTGTTTTGTTTTAATTTCACTTTCGGTTCAGAAGCTGGAAGAAGCATCTCTGATTTTCTTTCGGAGAAGATGAAGTCTCTCTAAAAATCCAGTGTCAGAACTCATCATTTTCTCCAGTAAGGCAGGGTGTTGTTTTATTGACATCGCAAAGGATTGAGATTAAAATTCGGACTGGAAGCTGGGTTTGATGCGAGACAAAGAGTCTTAAGAGAAGTAGACTCAAAGGTGCACCTTTGGGTTGAAGGCCCAGTTTAATAAAGGCTAAAGTATCTCTCCAGAATAAATCCTACTGCCTATAAGTACTGAATGAATGTTCCTGCAAGAAGACCATCACTAACTGTACACCGGTGGCTTTGATCACTTAGCGTGCTAGGAGGACAGCCTCCTGAAAAGAATTCAACACCGAAAGGAAGGACTATTATCCTTTTTTTCTTAATCCTCATTATTTTTACACCTTTCCACCCCCTCTGTCTGTCTTGTGTGGATAGAGAGTGGGACAGTACAGTGGAGGGATAGTAGATTAGTTTGCCGTTATTACTGGATATTTCATCTTTATTTCTGTTAAAAATAAACAGTAATTGTGTTTCAACTTACAAACCTGGTGACTGTAAATTATTGGGCAGCCAAGAATCAAAAATTTTGGGAATAGGGAATTTCAAAAATAGCACATTTGGTAAATTGGTTGAATGCAAATTTACAAAATTCTGTAGTTAACTCTGCATAGATATCTTAAATTTCTCTTTACCTTTTCCACATTAAGTGAAGCAATATGCTCACGAAACACATCAAGTTGTTCAAGACTAGGAACAGTGTCAGCATCAATGGGGTAAACTGTTCTACATAGAATATCACAAAGCTCCTCATCTTGTTCTTTAAGGCACTTCAATTTCAGCATCCTCTCTTTCTTCTCCTTCAGGAGGACCTCTAACCGTGTTCGCAGATCTTTCTCCAGCTGTAGCATTGTGCAATCTTCATCTTCAGGCTGCCAGTACAAGTTTGAAACATTAATAAGAGGTCTGCCTTTCCCCAACCTCCTATTCAAAAACAGCCGATTTCTGATGAAACTTCCTCTTACCATACATACAGCCAAGTTGAGTTCCTGACATACAGCATGTAATTCCTTCTGGCACATATCAATACTCTTTTTCAGCCGCTGCCTCAGATTTTCTTCCTCTGCAATCATCATATCCAATAAGCCCTATGTGGAAATGGAGGATGATAAATACTGGGCACGTTTTAGATTTGGGAATCAGCTACATTTGGATTTTAGGTGAATTCATTGTTTGCTTTTTACAAGGACAGACCGTAGGCAGCAAAGGCAATGTTCGCATGGTCCAATTTGCCCATGCTCTATTGTATGCCAAATATAAATGATGGCCCAATTAATATTGACAGGATTGTATTGTTTAAAGCCACACCCCACAGATGAAAGAAAGACAAACACAGTCAGCCAGCAAAGTCTGGGATGCAAGTTACATCAGCAGAGAATTAGTTCTTCTGAAACTCAGAAAGCTGATCAGGAAATGTTAAATGAAGTACAACACATTTAAAAATTGTGAAAGAATCTGTAATTAAGTCAAGGTGATATATTATAACACCTACAATTCTGCATATTTCCATGATGTTACCAAATAAAGTAGCTTAAAGATTGAGTGTAATTTTTATTTCACCCATTTCCACTAACTTTCAATCTTCCCTTTGGAAAGGGACCGTGTGTGAAAACATATTAAAGACAATATCCAGCTTAAATTACATGGGGATGTTTTTGCTATTGTCTAACCAGATATAATACAGTAAAGAGTCACTATGGAACAAGAGAATAACAAAAGACCCAAAACTTGTAGCAATACCAGAACTACTTAGGTTGGAAGAATTGACAGAAGTTTCTCATGATGAATTTTACAATGTTTAAGTGAAAGTAATTAATTCTGAAAAATGTTTTTGCTGCTTGCCTTGATGTGCTTTTTCACAACTTCGGTTCTTTGCAATCGCTGATCTTCAGGGATCCCTATCTCTTCCCAGATATTCCGCAGATGGGAAAGTGCTGCATTGAGACAGGTCACTGACTCTGTGGCCAGTGCATCACTGTAAAGAGGGGTGAAAATGTTCATTTCTCTGGTGACAGCAAAATATCAGCATGAATCTACATAACAAATGTCAAAAACGGAAGAGGGTTTATTTCGCCTGCATCTCAAACCAAAACAGAAAATTCAAATCCAACAAAGACTCTTTAGAAAACCACACACACTTAGAGAAGTATTCATCACACTGTTAGAGAGGTATTCATCACACCGTTAAACATTTAGTGCGGGACTGAAGGTGAAAAAGCAATTTGTTGTTGCTGACAGATTAGACCACTCTATTTCACTGACAACACTGTCAATGGGAGAAACAGGTTCAGAGAGAGGGATGACTAACGTCCTGCAGTATTTATTTGTGATAAAAACTACTGAAATAACGTAGAAGTGCCAAAATTGTCAAATAAACTCAACCAGGAGCAAGCGTTCAATCTGAATGGTTGAAAATCACTCTTTTGGCAAGATCAGTGCAAAGAGTAAAATAATTTATTTTTCTAATACATTTTAAAATTTGGCCATGCAAATTTAAGGAAAGGATATTGATCTGGAGGAAGTTACAGAGATGGTGAGTGGCAAGACCATGAAAAGATGGGCTAAAATTTAATGCTGAAGGCATTGGAAAACTGAAGTAATTAATGCAGGATATGGGACAGGCACCAAAATTTTGGATCTGCTGATGTTTACAGAAGATGGAAAGTTGGTCAGATCATTCAAGCAGTTGAATCTGGAGGTTTGAAAACCCTAGATGAGTTACAGCTAAGATAGATGTTGAGGTTAAAAAGCAGGAGACAGAGGAAGCTTTGAACTGTTGATCTTAGTGAGACAATATGGTGTCAAAGTTCAGTTTGGAATGGAAGCGGAGGTTGTCTGTTTCAATTAGAGACCATGGCCAGGGAGAATAGAATCAGTGCCAAACATCCAAAGTTTGTGGTCTCCCCAATAACTCAAGAGAAAATTCTCTAAACGTTCAGCAACTCATAGATTATCATAGAATTTACAGTGCAGAAGGAGGCCATTCGGCCCATCGAGTCTGCATCGGCTCTTGGAAAGAGCATCCTACCCAAGGTCAACACCTCCACCCTATCCCCATAACCCAGCAACCGCACCCAACACTAAGGGCAATTTTGGACCCCAAGGGCAATTTATCACGGCCAATCCACCTAACCTGCACATCTTTGGACTGTGGGAGGAAACCGGAGCACCCGGAGGAAACCCACACACACACGGGGAGGATGTGCAGACTCCGCACAGACAGTGACCCAAACCGGAATCAAACCTGGGAACCTGGAGCTGTGAAGCAATTGTGCTATCCACAATGCTACCGTGCTGCCAACTCACAAGAGCAGAAGCCGCGAGGCCTATAGAATGTGCAAATGGGAATTTAAAATGGAAATTAGGAGAACAAAAAGGGGACATGAAAGAATACTAGCAGGAAGAAACAAAGTTGTTTTGCAAGTACATGAAGGGTAAAACGATAACTAGGGAAAGGGCCCATTAAGGACCACACTAGTAATTTGTGAGTAGAGCCAGAGGACATGGGTAGGGTTATAAATGAATACTTTGTGTCAGTGCTCACTAGTGAAAGGGCTGGTGTGGGTATAGAAATCAGGGAGAAGGACAGTGATAAAATTAAAGAGATTACCAGAGAGGAGGTTTTGTGTGGTCTGTCAGGCTTAAAAATAGACAATCCTCCAGGACCAGATGAAATGTATCCCAGGCTGTTGAGCGAGGCAAGTGAGGAAATAGCAGGGGCACTGGCAATGGTTTTCAATTCCTCTCTGGCCACAGGAAAGGTGCCGGCGGAGGATAGTCAATGTGGTGCCATTATTCAAGAAGGGATAAACTAGGAAACTACAGGCCAATCAGTCTAACCTCATGATGGGGAAAATATTGGAAGTAATTCTGAGACACCAAGTTAATTTGTATTTATTAATAAGTGAAAAGCCATAATCCGGCACCTGTTCGGATACACAGAGGGAGAATTCAGAATGTCCAAATTACCTAACAGCGCATCTTTCGGGACTTGTGGGAGGAAACCGGAGCACCCGGAGGGAACCCACGCAGACACGGGGAGAACGTGCAGACTCCGCACAGATGATTTCAGACAGGGCATAAGAGGAATAGGAGAGAAACTACAGAATCAAATTTAAGGCAAGGGAAACATTTTGCCTGTTGAATAAGGGCCATTAATCCTGTGTGAATTTTCGGCAACATTTTAATGTGAAATCAATGTCCTGTTGAAAAACCCAAAACAAGCATGTTTGATGCATCATATTTACTTCGCAATCGCCCCCGGATACACTGTGGTTTACAGTTTACTTATGCAGTCATTATGAATTCAGAAATCTTTTTAGATATCAATTATAGTTATGTAGCAGTCAAGAATTCACAAGTTCACATGAAAATATTTTCTATTTGTGATACAGTACTCCAGTCTCCAAATTCAGAGAAAGCAAAACAAGGAGCCTCAGTTGTGGTCGATTTCAAAGTAATGAAAATGTCAGTCTAAGCAAATTCCTGCCTTGCTGTGAAATTTACAAATATCTTTGCCAATGGATCAATTCCCAGAAACTCAATTTCTTCAGCCCAACAACTTCAATATTACACATATCTTTATTTAAAATTGCTAATACCAACTGTCTAAACTGGGGCTTTGGTGGCTGGGAGTCGTCAGTGTCCTGGCGGTTTTGGGGGGGGGGGGGGTCAGTATCCCAGGGGTTAGGGGAGGGGGTCAGTGTTTTCCAGGGTTTAGGGGAGGGATGTGTCCCAGGGGTTCAGGGAGTGTGTGTTCAGTATCCGGGAGTGGGGTTTTTAGGGGGGAGGGGGTAAGGGAAGTGTCAGTGACCGGGGGGGTGGGTGTCAGTGTCCCGGGGGGGGGGGGGGGGGGGGGGTGTCAGTGTCCCGGGGGGGGGGGGGTGTCAGTGTCCCGGGGGGGGGGGGGGGGGTGTCAGTGTCCTTGGGGGGGGGGGGGGGGGGGGTCAGTGTCCTGGGGGGGGGGGGGGTGTCAGTGTCCGGGGGGGGGGGGGGGGGGGGTGAGTGTCCGGGGGGGGGGTGTCAGTGTCCTTGGGGGGGGGGGGGGGGGGGGGTCAGCGTCCTGGGGGGGGGGGGGGGGGGGGTGTCAGTGTCCGGGGGGGGGGGGGGGGGGGGGTCAGTGTCCTTGGGGGGGGGTGTCAGTGTCTGCGGGGGGGGGGGTGTCAGTGTCTGGGGGGGGGGGGGGTGTCAGTGTCTGGGGGGGGGGGGGGTGTGTGTGTCAGTGTCTGGGGGGGGGGTGTCAGTGTCTTGGGGGGGGGGTCAGTGTCCTGGGGGGGGGGGGGGGTGGGGTCAGTGTCCTGGGGGGGGGGTGTCAGTGTCCTGGGGGGGGGGGGGGGGGGTCAGTGTCCTGGGGGGGGGGGGTCAGTGTCCTGGGGGGGGGGGGGTCAGTGTCCTGGGGGGGGGGGGGGGGGTCAGTGTCCTGGGGGGGGTTCAGTGTCTTTTGGGGGGGGTCAGTGTCTTGGGGGGGGGGGGGGTCAGTGGTTCGGGGGGGGGGGGTCAGTGGTTCGGGGGGGGGGTCAGTGGTTTGGGGGGGGGGTCAGTGTTTAGGGTGGGGGTCAGTGGTTTGGGGGGGGTGAGTCAGTGGTTTGGGGGGGTGAGTCAGTGGTTTGGGGGGGTGAGTCAGTGGTTTGGGGGGGGTGAGTCAGTGGTTTGGGGGGGGGGGGGGTGAGTCAGTGGTTTGGGGGGGGGGTGAGTCAGTGGTTTGGGGGGGGGGGCAGTGGTTTGGGGGGGGGGGGGCAGTGGTTTGGGGGGGGGGGGGGCAGTGGTTTGGGGGGGGGGGGGGCAGTGGTTTGGGTATATTTGGGGGCTGGGATCTCTCACCTTCTCCTCATCATCCCGCAGTTGGAGCCGCTCCTCCCGCGGCGCCGTGTAACCGGCAAATAACCGCCCGGTCCCGGTGCAGGTCCCGGTCTCTCCCTCTCGCTGTTGTCTCTCAGTGTCTCCGGGCCCCGGAGTGACTCTCTCAGCGCTGACTCTCCCGGTCCCGGTGCTGTCTCTCTCTCCCCCGGTCCCGGTGCTGTCTCTCTCTCCCCCGGTCCCGGTGCTGTCTCTCTCTCCCCCGGTCCCGGTGCTGTCTCTCTCTCCCCCGGTCCCGGTGCTGTCTCTCTCTCCCCCGGTCCCGGTGCTGTCTCTCTCTCCCCCGGTCCCGGTGCTGTCTCTCGCGGTGCTCTCTCCCCCGGTCCCGGTGCTGTCTCTCTCTCCCCCGGTCCCGGTGCTGTCTCTCGCGGTGCTCTCTCCCCCGGTCCCGGTGCTGTCTCTCTCTCCCCCGGTCCCGGTGCTGTCTCTCGCGGTGCTCTCTCCCCCGGTCCCGGTGCTGTCTCTCTCAGTCTGTGTGACCCTCTCTCTCTCAGTGACGGTTGCTCCTCTTTCGATTCAAACTTTCCAACCGCCGGGAGCTCCCATTGGTCACGTCCTCCAAACGTCACGGCGCAAACCAGACATGACCTCACCGCCTGGACACGCACGGCCGGCGCCGCGTCACCCCTTCCCACAGCAGCAGGCCATTCAGCCCCTCCATTCAATCCCTGCAGTGCAGCAGAGGTCTGAAAGGGCAGCCTCACCTCCCCCACCCAACCGTTCGACTCTAATGGCAACTTAGCGTGGCCAACCCACCAAACTCCACCCAAGGCTGCAATTCAACCCAGGTCCCTGGCGCTGGGAGGCAGCAGTGCTAACCACTGTGCCACCTGGTTCCACGTTTCAATCACCTCATCACTGATCTATATCCTGGCTTCCCTCACCTTGGGACGCAAAAGTGACCTCTAATGAAAATAGGGGTTTGTGTTGAATTGCTCTTCAGTTTCCAATAGAAAAATCGGGCTGGATTAGCAGAGTGGGCTAAACAGCTGGCTTGTAATGCAGAATAAGGCCAGCAGCACAGGTTCAATTCCCTTACCGGCGTCCCCAGGCATCGGAATGTGGCGACTAGGGGCTTTTCACAGTAACCTAATTGAAGCCTTCTTGTGACAATAAGCGATTATTATTATTTATCTAAAAGTTGCTTTCAAACTAATATGGTGACACCAACTTGGGAGGGGATGGTTATAATGTCATTACAGAGGACGCAGCACATCTATAGATGGAAGCAAAAATCACAAAACCAACTTCAAAGCTCTTACAAACTGGTAAAATCACAGCAACCCACACTGGTAGCGTCAGTTACCATTCATATTGAGATTTTTCACCATCAGATGACACTTCTTTGGTTACAGCTTTTTGTAGTAGAGAACATTTCTTGACAAAAGTAAGCCCAATCATGCTCCAATATTTCCATAATTTAAAAAAAAAATCCTCCTTCCAAGTTTTCCGTCCTCAATTGTTACTTGATTAAGAACCCTATTGAACAGTAGAAGGGAAGAGGCAAGATGGCCATGTTTAAAAGTCATGGTAACAAACTTGGAATTAAACTCCCTTTAGATTGGAAGTGAATGGGAAAACTGTGGGAAATTAGGTGCTGAAATAGGACAAATTAAGCGACAACCGCATGATAGAAGCCTTAATTTCAACACATTGAGATTGTAGAGGGGAGGAATATTGTGTAGAACAATCTAGTTGGTGTTGGAGGAACACAACAGGAAATTTCAGAGCAATGACCGCAATAGTATCAATGAACTAGACAAGGTTGCAACGGAGAGAATTTGGTTACATTATACATGTGTAATAGGTGTTGTATTGCCTACTCCCATTCCTGTTCCTTATGTTGTTTACATGCATAAAAAATAATTCTTAGAAATGTGAATCAGAACTTGTGAAATTATATTACATCATTCAAATACGACCATTTTGCAAATTGCTGAAATCAATAGAAAAAGGGCAACGTTGCAAATCAGCACTTAAAATATTGGACTTGTTCCTTTAATTCTACCAGTTAAACGCTCCATGTGGCACATTCTGAGGTTAACACGAGATTAATTACAATTTGTGCTATGATTAAAGGATGGGCTTGCAGACCATGAAGGTACAACAGACAAGAGCTTTATTGGAAAGATGTTTACTCAACACTCTGTCAAGATCGTTTGCCCGCGCAGCCGATGGCGTCATCAATAAGTCACACGATGGGACTCTTAAATTGACCTTGTTCCAAATAGGAACAAATATGAATACACAACACTACTGTTTGTGGGAGTTCCTTCAGTTTAATTCTTTTTCTGGTGTCTCAGGGAGGGGTCACGTTATGACCGGACCAGAGACCAACAGGAAACGTTTACCATTCATCAGTTTACTTTTCTGAAACAATGATTTGTTTGCGGCACAGTGGTTAGCACTGCTGCCTCACAGCTCCAGGGGCCCGGGTTCAATTCCAGTCTTGGGTGACTGTGCGGAGTCTGCACGTTCTCCCCGTATCTGCATGGGTTTCCTCTGGGTGCTCCGGTTTCCACCCACAGTCCAAAGATGTGCAGGTTAGGTGGATTGGCTATGCTAAATTGCCCTTAGTGTCCAAAAGGTTAGGTGAGGTTATTGGGTTACAGGGTGGGGCTCTTTCAGGAGGGTTGATGCAGATTCAAAGGGATGAATGGCCTCCTTTTGCACTGTCGGGAGTCTATGGATGTCCTTAAATGTCTTTTGAAGCTGCATCATGAAACTTCTCTGCATACAAAATTGATGCTGTTTGTGATTATTAGCGATGTGAGGGCAAACGTGGTAAAAATAACCTCCCAACGGTGATGGTCTTGGCTCGCGTATGAAGAATTAGGTCTTTGCTAAGATAATGGAGGGCAGCCATGTCCAGTAGGAGCAGTCTGGAGGGTCAATATTTAAGCTGCACCAGGTCAGTGGTAACACGCTCCACTGTGTCAGAAGGTTGTGGGCCCAAGCTTCACTCTGGAGCCTTAAGCACAGATTCCAGGCTGACACATTAGTGCAGTACTGGGGGGGGGGGGGGGAAGGGGGGGGACTCATCTGCCCGAGGTGCCATCTTTTCAGTGGGCCATAATAAAACCAGGCATAATATCCATACAATTGAACAGCCTGCTTGCGCACACACACACACTGGAAGAAATGAAAAGCCCCAAATGTCAGATGTCAACCTCAATCCAGTATGCAGAAACATGTATTTTTAAATAGATTTATTACACATTATGTACATAAACACACAGATAAGCAGTTCAGTGACACAATCTCAGTTTCCAAGGCTAACAGTATTTCTATACAGGTGAAATTTCACAGCTTTGGAAACAAACTTTCAAGTATCACCAATAATAAATATTGGCAGTACTTAAATCACATCTTAATGTAAGCTGCAATAGTCCGATTCAAAAAGGTCAACATTTTTGGCATTAACCGAAGTAGCTAACAGTTTACCAGATTTAAGTAAATTGGACGGAATTGGGAAAGGAATGCAAAACAATATACAAGGATGGGAGCTGGGAAATGGAATTAGAAAGAGTTCTTCAGTTGAAGAGTACTGGCGGGATGGAGCAAGTTGCCTTTACTGCCATGTTGTAATTTATGATACTATATATTTTTTAATTCCAAGATATCCCTTTATAGTTGGTACAAGCAAGAAATTTAGCACACTGGACGTTAATATCAGGAAGAATAAGATTTCATGTATTTATGTGATTTGACTACAGTCAGAATAATAGTTGAGGGGGGTTACAATTAGGCACAGGTCCCCGCAAAGGTTCTAGCTCCTGAAATGTGTCCGGATTGATCCTGCTGTAAAATATGTCGGTGCAGAATGTATTCATTCCTCCCCTTGCTGTCACCGTGACGTGGTGGGGAGGCTCCAGTGCCTGAGCGATCCTGAGATCTATGTCAGCTCTGGCTCCTGCGCAGTCTAACCGAGCTGAACGGGTCTCAGCGAAACACGTCTGACAAAAAACAACAACTGGTCCTCCAGTTTGGCAGTTAGGCCGAGGGCCAACGATCCCACCCTGTAAAAATATCAAGTTACAGAAACGGCAAAAAGCAGCCTCATGTACCTCAAGGAATGAAGAGGATAAGTAAGACTGTATTAATTAGGCTTTGCTGTAAACCTCTTGTATTAACCCCCTACCTCAATCTTTTCGTCACCATGCTCAACACGGTAGCACAGTGGTTAGCACTGTTGCTTCACAGCACCAGGGTCCCAGGTTTGATTCCCAGCTTGGGTCACTGTCTGTGTGGAGTCTGTACGTTCCTGTGTCTGTGTGGGTTTCCTCTGGGTGCTCCGGTTTCTTCCCACAAGCTTCATTGTGAAGGGGATTGAGTTTAAAAGTAGAGAGGTAATGTTGCAGTTGTACAAGGTGCTGGTGAGGCCACACCTGGAGTAGTGTGTGCAGTTTTGGTCTCCACACTTGAGAAAGGATGTGCTAGCACAAGAGGGGGTGCAGAGGAGGTTCACTAGGCTGATTCCGGAGTTGATGGGGTTATCGTATGAGGAGAGGCTGAGTAGATTGGGATTATATTCACTGTAATTCAGAAGGTTGAGGGGGGATCTAATAGAAACATATACAATTTTGAAGGGAATGGATAAGATAGAAGTAGAAAGGATGTTTCCACTGGTAGGTGAAAGTAGGACAAGAGGGCATAGCCTCAAGATTAGGGGGAGCAGATTTAGGACTGAATCAAGGAGGAACTTCTTCACTCAGAGGGTGGTTAAAGTATGGAATTCCCTACCGAAAGGAGTAGCAGACGCTACTTCATTTAATATATTTAAAGATAGGGTAGATGTTTTTTTGAAAAATAAAGGAATTACAGGATATGGCGAGAATGCGGGTAAGTGGTTCTGAGACCACAAATAGATCAGCCATGATCTTATAGAATGGCGGAGCAGGCTCGAAGGGCCGGACGGTCTACTTCTGCTCCTAGTTCTTATGTCTTGAAAGACGTGCTTGTTAGGTAATTTGGACAATCTGAATTCTTCCTGTGTGTACCCGAACAGACGCCGGAGTGTGGCGACTAAGGGCTTTTCACAATAACTTCATTGCAGTGTTAATATAAGCCACTTGTGACAATCATAAATATTATTCTTATTTTTTCAATTGGTTTAAGTACGAGAAGCAAGAGACAGGAGTTAGTGACTGCAGGGGAAGATAAGGAAGAATTGGGGATGTAAAAGATGCTTTCAGTGAATAGTTTAATCCATGGGATTTGTTAAATAAATGCACTCCATCATAATGCACTATCACAAATATTTACAGCGATTTCAGGTGTTTTCAGGGCAAAAGACTTCTAAACCTTACAGATTATGCAGCTTTGGTATAAAGTAAAACTAAATTACATTAAGATGGGCGCACCACATTCACAGTGCAGCTCCTGTGCAGAAATTGTAACATTTTCTCACAATAATGACATTGTAAATCATCTTCAATCTTTAATCGGCACCATATTCCATACCACAAGGCCAAATGTTTCATTTGAGATTCTCCATCAGAAAAGCAAGCAACCCAATGCAGAATATTAACCTATTTTACTTCCTCTTTCAGGCGTAGAACTTCTGTGAACCTAGATTCCCAGTATTCCTGGTTCTCCCTTTCATCTCTGTAGACATTCACTCCTATTTCAATACTTGATCCTCCACAAACATAAGTCCGGTTCTCTAAATCCACTCCATTCAGAAATTGGCGAGGTGTCATTGATAAAGTCGCGAACGTTGTTTACATTCCTGCATGCCCGTGGGGCTGGTCATTGGTGGAGTGATGTGGAATTTCCAATTATCCCTGTCATTATCTCATTGCTATCTGTGGGAGCTTGCTGTGCACAAGCTAACTGGCACACCTGTCTAAGAGGCAATGGTGACTACACTGTGAATTTGCTCATTGGCTGTGCTTTGCTCCGGGGATGGGACAGGCACTGCAGGAGAACAATGTTATCCTTTCCCACCCGCAAAAACTGTCCCAACGCGATGTGAATCCAGTTCTGGTCTTTGCTAATGCCTCATTAGCGAGAATACATTCTGACCTCCCCGAATAATATATCCAGGCAAATTCCTCTGCCGAGCAATCAAGAGAAGGATTTCAACAGATCCAGCTCACATTTGCACAGCCATTTTACAGGATTGGTACCTCAAATAATATTGGCCGCAGATGAAGTTAAATCTCAAAAAGTGCCACAGTTTCTTCAGGTATCAGAGACCCCCCCCCCCCCCCCCCCCCCCCCCCCCCCCCCCCCCCCCCCCCCCCCCCCCCCCCCCAACCCTATTTTTGTTATCAGACTCCAGTCAGTGAGGTTACGGCGAGGTGGAGGCTAGTCTCTCGGCTGGATTTAATTTTGTTTCAGCTCTCTTGTAGCGCTCTTACGGAGGAAGCTGGTGCCCTTTCATGACTCTAGCAGAGATTCCAGCATGCGGAAACTGTTTGTGATGGCCGTGGTCACAAAAACAAACTTGTATCCTGTGGGAAAGATAGAATCAACAGATTTGGTTGTCGTCAAACGTAATCGCCTTCTTGACAAGCAAGCACGCGAGATGCCGTTCTGGTTCCCTCCCTCTTATTCTGAAGCCTTTGAGTCACGTTTGAGTGAAGTCCCAGCCACGTGGGTCTAAAATGTTCTTTGTTTTGTTCAAATTAATATTATTAAAGTTGTAGCGTAGCTACAAAGAACATGCAGGCTTTCTACTAAATCAAAGTCAATTTATCTACACCACGCTATAAATTGGGAATTAAGTATGCCGAAAAAGCTAAGTATTAGATCAAATAAATACAACACACACTGAAAACCACGACCGTCTCCAAACCCTTTCTCCTAACTCACTCCCCAAGATCACGTGGGCCACCGTGTGGGTTGTGGGATGTACTCTTACTCCATCTGGTGGCTGGATGCTGTAATTACACACTATTCTACATGATCGTTCATATATCCAAAGCTGATATACTAGATATCCACAGCTGATACACACGCACACACACACTTCTCTTGTCCAGGAGTAGTAATCACAGAATAATACAGAGCAACACACTTTGCGCACTGTACTGGTGTCACTATTTGGTGGAGCTATTCATTCACCCCCCCCCCCCCCTGCTCTTTCCCACTACCCTCCATCTTCTTCCCCTTCAAATATTTATCCAATTCACTTTTCAATATTATTGAATCAGTTTCCACTGACATTTCAGATACAGGAACTCAATGCATTAAAACAAAGTTTGCCCATGCTGCCTCTCGTTCTTTCACAAATCATCTAAAATCTATCCCCTGGAAAGCTGCACTTCCTCCCAGTGGAACCAGCTACTGCATCACCCTGACTGCTGAAATCAATTAACTGAGATCAGGCCAGTGAATTTGGGGCCTCCTGCTCCTTATAGCAGCGACACACTCCCAAATAAGCCACCAGGACAGCTCAGCCATTGGTCGTGTATCGAGGTTTGAAATCTTTTTCTTTTAAATCTACAGTTTCCATTTCCCCATTACAGAGCCGCAACCTGCCTTCATTACAATTAAGGGGCAATTTATCGCGTCCAATCCAGCTACCCTGCACATCTTTTTGGGTTGTGGGGGTGAGACCCACGCAGAGAATGTGCAAACTCCACATGGACAGTGACCCAGAGCCGGGAGTGAACCTGGGACCTCAGCGCCGTGAGGCAGCAGTGCTAACCACTGCGCCACCGTACCGCCCGGGTACTCGGCGGCTTGAGGCAGCAGTGCTAACCACTGCACCGCCAGGCCGCCCGGGTCCTCGGCGCCTTGAGGCAGCAGTGCTAACCACTGCACCACCGTGCTGCCCGGGTACTCGGCGACGCGAGGCAGCAGTGCTAACCACTGCACCACCGTGCTGCCCGGGTAGTCGGCGACGCGAGGCAGCAGTGCTAACCACTGCGCCGCTGGGCTGCCCGGGTAGTCGGCGACGCGAGGCAGCAGTGCTAACCACTGCACCGCTGGGCTGCCCGGGTACTCTACGATGTGAGGCAGCAGTGCTAACCACTGCACCGCTGGGCTGCCCGGGTACTCTACGATGTGAGGCAGCAGTGCTAACCACTGCACCGCTGGGCTGCCCGGGTAGTCGGCGACGCGAGGCAGCAGTGCTAACCACTGCACCACCGTGCTGCCCGGGTAGTCGGCGACGCGAGGCAGCAGTGCTAACCACTGCACCGCTGGGCTGCCCGGGTACTCTACGATGTGAGGCAGCAGTGCTAACCACTGCACCGCTGGGCTGCCCGGGTACTCGGCGATGTGAGGCAGCAGTGCTAACCACTGCGCTGCCGGCCCACCCTTAAATACACTTTTAACAACAAAAAGTGCTGGGAATACTCCTCAGGTTGGGCAACATCTGTGCGGATATAAATGTCTCAATGATCCGCCATCAGAATTTAGTTTCTCTCCAGATGCTGCCCAACCTGCTCAGCATTTCCTGTTTATATTTCAGATTTCCAGTGTCTGCAGTATTTTGCTTTGGTAAGACACATTTAAAACACAGCCTCACAGGAACAGTCATGGGATAACGTCGATGGAAAAAGCGGAGGGGCTGGTGGAATTATTGACACCAGATGACCGTCGTTACCTTTCTCTTTGCCCAGGAACCTCAGTGCTGCAATTTCCGAGAATGTGCAGCCTCCGAGAAACACCACCAGAATCACTCTCTGCGCACTGCTACATTGTCCCGCATCTGTGGACCTTTCTAGAATTAAAAAAAACAC